>NW_028120139.1:493280-601310 GCF_965119305.1 Pelophylax lessonae
CACAGGGTGCCACCCACCACACAGGGTGCCAGCCACCCACCACAGGGTGCCACCCACCACACAGGGTGCCAGCCACCCACCACACAGGGTGCCAGCCACCCACCACAGGGTGCCACCCACCACACAGGGTGCCAGCCACCCACCCACCACACAGGGTGCCAGCCAGCCACCCACCACACAGGGTTCCAGCCAGCCACCCACCACACAGGGTTCCAGCCAGCCACCCACCACACAGGGTGCCAGCCAGCCACCCACCCACCACAGGGTTCAGTACCAGATTTGTGTCGAAAATTGTGTTTATTTTGCAAAACTTTGGCCCTAGGACCATCAATGTGTGAATGAAACCCTAGGACCATCTACAGTCAGGTCCATAAATATTGGGACATGGACACAATTCTAATCTTTTTGGCTCTATACACCCCCACAATGGATTTGAAATGAAACAAACAAGATGTGCTTTACCTGCAGACTTTCAGCTTTAATTTGAGGGAATTTACATCCAAATCAGGTGAACGGTGGAGGAATTACAACAGTTTGTATTTGTGTCTCACACTTTTTAAGGGACCAAAAGTAATGGGACAGATTAACAATCATAAATAAAACTTTCACTTTTTAATACTTGGTTGCAAATCCTTTGCAGTCAATTACAGGCTGAAGTGTGGAACGCATAGACATCACCAGACGCTGGGTTTCATCCCTGGTGATGCTCTGCCAGGCCTCTACTGCAACTGTCTTCAGTTCCTGCTTGTTCTTGGGGCATTTTCCCTTCAGTTTTCTCTTCGGCAAGTGAAATGCATGCTCAATCGGATTCAGGTCAGGTGATTGACTTGGCCATTGCATAACATTCCACTTCTTTCCCTTAAAAAACTCTTTGGTTGCTTTCGCAGTATGCTTCGGGTCATTGTCCATCTGCACTGTGAAGCGCCGTCCAATGAGTTCTGAAGCATTTTGCTGAATATGAGCCGATAATATTCCCCGAAACACTTCAGAATTCATCCTGCTGCTTTTATCAGCATTCACATCATCAATAAATACAAGAGAACCAGTTCCATTGGCAGCCATACATGCCCACACCATGACACTTCCACCACCATGCTTCACAGATGAGGTGGTATGCTTTGGATCATGAGCAGTTCCTTTCCTTCTCCATACTCTTCTCTTCCCATCACTCTGCTACAAGTTGATCTTGGTCTCATCTGTCCATAGGATGTTCCAGAACTGTGAAGGCTTTTTTAGATGTTGTTTGGCAAACTCTAATCTGGCCTTCCTGTTTTTGAGGCTCACCAATGGTTTACATCTTGTGGTGAACCCTCTGTATTCACTCTGGTGAAGTCTTCTCTTGATTGTTGACTTTGACACACATACACCTACCTCCTGGAGAGTGATCCTGATCTGGCACACATACACCTACCTCCTGGAGAGTGTTCCTGACCTGCCACACATACACCTACCTCCTGGAGAGTGTTCCTGATCTGACACACATACACCTACCTCCTGGAGAGTGTTCCTGATCTGACACACATACACCTACCTCCTGGAGAGTGTTCTTGATCTGGCACACATACACCTACCTCCTGGAGAGTGTTCCTGATCTGACACACATACACCTACCTCCTGGAGAGTGATCCTGATCTGACACACATACACCTACCTCCTGGAGAGTGATCTTGATCTGACACACATACACCTACCTCCTGGAGAGTGATCCTGATCTGACACACACACACCTACCTCCTGGAGAGTGTTCCTGATCTGACACACATACACCTACCTCCTGGAGAGTGTTCCTGATCTGACACACATACACCTACCTCCTGGAGAGTGTTCCTGACCTGACACACATACACCTACCTCCTGGAGAGTGTTCCTGACCTGACACACATACACCTACCTCCTGGAGAGTGTTCTTCATCTGACACACATACACCTACCTCCTGGAGAATGTTCCTGATCTGACACACATACACCTACCTCCTGGAGAGTGTTCCTGATCTGACACACATACACCTACCTCCTGAAGAGTGTTCTTCATCTGACACACATACACCTACCTCCTGGAGAGTGTTCTTGATCTGACACACATACACCTACCTCCTGGAGAGTGTTCCTGATCTGACACACATACACCTACCTCCTGGAGAGTGTTCCTGACCTGACACACATACACCTACCTCCTGGAGAGTGTTCCTGATCTGACACACATACACCTACCTCCTGGAGAGTGATCCTGATCTGACACACATACACCTACCTCCTGGAGAGTGATCTTGATCTGGCCAACTGTTGTGAAGGTGACACACATACACCTACCTCCTGGAGAGTGTTCCTGATCTGACACACATACACCTACCTCCTGGAGAGTGATCTTGATCTGACACACATACACCTACCTCCTGGAGAGTGTTCCTGATCTGACACACATACACCTACCTCCTGGAGAGTGTTCTTGATCTGACACACATACACCTACCTCCTGGAGAGTGTTCTTGATCTGACACACATACACCTACCTCCTGGAGAGTGATCTTGATCTGGCCAACTGTTGTGAAGGGTGTTTTCTTCACCAGGGAAAGAATTCTTCGGTCACCCACCACAGTTGTTTTCCATGGTCTTCCGGGTCTTTTGGAGTTGCTGAGCTCACCAGCGCGTTCTTTCTTTTTAAGGATGTTCCAAACAGTAGATTTGGCCACACCTAATGTTTCTGCCATCTCTCTGATGGGTTTGTTTTGTTTTTTCAGCCTAATGATGGCTTCACTGATAGTGACAGCTCTTTGGATCTCATATTGAGAGTTGACAGCAACAGATTCCAAATGCAAATAGCACACTTGAAATGAACTCTGAACCTTTTATCTGCTCCTTGTAAATGGGATAATGAGGGAATAACACACACCTGGCCATGGAACAGCTGAGCAGCCAATTGTCCCATTACTTTTGGTCCCTTAAAAAGTGTGAGGCACAAATACAAACTGTTGTAATTCCTACACAGGTCACCTGATTTGGATGTAAATTCTCTCAAATTAAAGCTGAAAGTCTGCAGGTAAAGCACATCTTGTTTATTTAATTTCCAATCCATTGTGGTGGTGTATAGAGCCAAAAAGATTAGAATTGTGTCCATGTCCCAATATTTATTGACCTGACTGCATGTATGAATGAAGCCCTAGGACCATCAATGTGTGAATGAAGCCCTAGGACCATCAATGTGTGAATGAAGCCCTAGGACCATCAATGTATGAATGAAGGTTTAGGACCATCAATGTATGAATGAAGGTTTAGGACCATCAATGTATGAATGAAGGTTTAGGACCATCAATGTGTGAATGAAGGTTTAGGACCATCAATGTGTGAATCTGTCCAGAAGATGAGGGCTCTGTGTTGGGCATTAGGGCCTCTTACACGGTAGATGTTCCTCCCATACAGCCAATGAGAACGGTCCTAGAAAAAATAATGGCTGTATTGGGCTGTATTTTTATATTAGAATGGTGGAGGACAAGGGATGGTGGGGGATGAGGGGAGGGAATGATGGCGGACGAAGGGGGATGGTGTTGGGACAATGGAGGATGAGGGGGACAGTTGAGGATGAAGGGGTATGTGAAGGATGTGGGGGGGGGGGGGGCATTTGAGGGTGAACGGGGATGGTGGAGGACGAGGGAGATGATAAAGGGTGAAGGGGGGGACAGTGAAGGATGAGGGGATGGTGGAGTATAAGGGGGTGGGGGGCGAGGGGATGATGAAGGGCGAGGGGAGATGGTGGAGGACAAGAAGGATGAGGGGAAGGTGGAGGGTGAAGGGGGATGGTGGAAGATGAGGGAAATAATGAAGAGTGGGGGGGGGGGGCGGTGGAGGGTGAAGGGGGAAGATGAGGGAGATAATGAAGAGTGGGGGGGGGGGGCGGTGGAGGGTGAAGGGGGAAGATGAGGGAGATAATGAAGAGTGGGGGGGGGGCGGTGGAGGGTGAAGGGGGAAGATGAGGGAGATAATAAAGAGTGGGGGGGGGGCGGTGGAGGGTGAAGGGGGAAGATGAGGGAGATAATGAAGAGTGGGGGATGGTGGAAGATGAGGGAGATAATGAAGAGTGGGGGATGGTGGAAGATGAGGGAGATAATGAAGAGTGGGGGGGGGGGGGCGGTGGAGGGGGAAGGGGGAAGGGGGAAGATGAGGGAGATAATGAAGAGTGGGGGATGGTGGAAGATGAGGGAGATAATGAAGAGTGGGGGGGGGGGCGGTGGAGGGGGAAGGGGGAAGATGAGGGAGATAATGAAGAGTGGGGGGGGGGCGGTGGAGGGTGAAGGGGGAAGATGAGGGAGATAATGAAGAGTGGGGGATGGTGGAAGATGAGGGAGATAATGAAGAGTGGGGGGGGGGCGGTGGAGGGTGAAGGGGGAAGATGAGGGAGATAATGAAGAGTGGGGGGGCGGTGGAAGATGAGGGAGATAATGAAGAGTGGGGGGGGGGGGCAGTGGAGGACTCTTTGGGCTGTTCCTCTCGATAATCAATGACCGATATCAGTCAGTTGTTGCTCCTCCAGTCTCTCTCTAACATCTGGGGTTTCTTCCTGCAGTGACCCGCCACAATCACCTGAAGGACTTCATGCTGGTGGTGTCGATCGTCATCGGGGTCGGAGGTTGCTGGTTTGCCTACATCCAGAACCGCTACTCCAAGGAGCACATGAAGAAGATGATGAAAGACCTGGAGGGTCTCCACCGTGCCGAGCAAAGCCTGCATGACCTTCAGGAGAGGTGAGCCGCCGTCCGGGGGGCCATCCGAGGGGCCGGGGGGGTGGTGAGATCCCCCATACGTTGGGCGATCGTTCTCCTCCACAGACGTCAGATTACCGAATGATAAAAATTGTTGGAGAGCTTCGTCTCCCCGTCTTATGTTATTAGGAATTGATGTCCTTGTATGGGAAGAAGATTGTATCAGCTGTGATTGGTGGGAGGGTGTGATGTCATTAGTTGATGGTGTGATGTCATTAGTTGGTGGTGTGATGTCATTAGTTGGTGGTGTGATGTCATTAGTTGATGGTGTGATGTCATTAGTTGATGGTGTGATGTCATTAGTTGATGGTGTGATGTCATTAGTTGATGGTGTGATGTCATTAGTTGGTTGTGTGATGTCATTAGTTGGTGGTGTGATGTCATTAGTTGGTGGTGTGATGTCATTAGTTGGTGGTGTGATGTCATTAGTTGGTTGTGTGATGTCATTAGTTGGGGGTGTGATGTCATTAGTTGGTGGTGTGATGTCATTAGTTGGTTGTGTGATGTCATTAGTTGGGGGTGTGATGTCATTAGTTGGTGGTGTGATGTCATTAGTTGGTGGTGTGATGTCATTAGTTGGTGGTGTGATGTCATCAGTTGGGGGTGTGATGTCATCAGTTGGGGGTGTGATGTCATCAGTTGGGGGTGTGATGTCATCAGTTGGGGGTGTGATGTCATCAGTTGGGGGTGTGATGTCATCAGTTGGGGGTGTGATGTCATCAGTTGGGGGTGTGATGTCATCAGTTGGGGGTGTGATGTCATTAGTTGGGGGTGTGATGTCATTAGTTGGTGGTGTGATGTCATTAGTTGGTGGTGTGATGTCATCAGTTGGTGGTGTGATGTCATCAGTTGGTGGTGTGATGTCATCAGTTGGTGGTGTGATGTCATTAGTTGATGGTGTGATGTCATCAGTTGATGGTGTGATGTCATTAGTTGATGGTGTGATGTCATCAGTTGGTGGTGTGATGTCATTAGTTGGTGGTGTGATGTCATTAGTTGGTGGTGTGATGTCATCAGTTGGTGGTGTGATGTCATTAGTTGATGGTGTGATGTCATCAGTTGATGGTGTGATGTCATTAGTTGATGGTGTGATGTCATCAGTTGGTGGTGTGATGTCATTAGTTGGTGGTGTGATGTCATCTGCACATTGTATACAATGTTACCAATGATGAGGGTTTGAAGCTGAACTCCAGGCAGGCGGAAATTCACGGATCTTCACCTAGGTAGGAGGATGGGTGAATCTTCACATAGGTAGGTGGGTGAATCATCACATAGGTAGGTGGATGGGTGGATCTTCACATAGGTTGGTGGATGGGTGAATCTTACCATAGGTTGGTGGATGGGTGAATCATCACATAGGTAGGTGGATGGGTGAATCATCACATAGGTAGGGGGATGGGTGAATCATCACATAGGTAGGTGGATGGGTGAATCATCACATAGGTAGGGGGATGGGTGAATCATCACATAGGTAGGTGGATGGGTGAATCTTCACATAGGCAGGTGGATGGGTGAATCATCACATAGGCAGGTGGATGGGTGAATCATCACATAGGTAGGAGGATGGGTGAATCTTCACATAGGTAGGTGGGTGAATCATCACATAGGTAGGTGGATGGGTGGATCTTCACATAGGTTGGTGGATGGGTGAATCTTACCATAGGTTGGTGGATGGGTGAATCATCACATAGGTAGGTGGATGGGTGAATCATCACATAGGTAGGGGGATGGGTGAATCATCACATAGGTAGGTGGATGGGTGAATCATCACATAGGTAGGGGGATGGGTGAATCATCACATAGGTAGGTGGATGGGTGAATCTTCACATAGGCAGGTGGATGGGTGAATCATCACATAGGCAGGTGGATGGGTGAATCATCACATAGGTAGGTGGATGGGTGAATCATCACATAGGTAGGTGGATGGGTGAATCATCACATAGGTAGGTGGATGGGTGAATCATCACATAGGTAGGTGGATGGGTGAATCATCACATAGGTAGGTGGATGGGTGAATCATCACATAGGCAGGTGGATGGGTGAATCATCACATAGGTTGGTGGATGGGTGAATCATCACATAGGTTGGTGGATGGGTGAATCATCACATAGGTTGGTGGATGGGTGAATCATCACATAGGTAGGGGGATGGGTGAATCATCACATAGGTTGGTGGATGGGTGAATCATCACATAGGTAGGGGGATGGGTGGATCTTCACATAGGTAGGGGGATGGGTGAAGGGTGCCCCGTTGTGCCATGTGTGGTGCCCTGAGAATGGCACCAGGTTGTCCTCCTTGTATTACAATCCATTCATTTCAATAGGCCGACCTTCGTCCTCCTTCCTCCCCCGCTCAGCTCATCTATTTATACCGTCCCGCGGCCTCGGCACTAAATATATCCCGATATAAATATCTGCACATCCCCCGACGACTGACCTCTGAATGGAGCTCAGAGAGGAAGTGCGTCGGATCTTCTCTACTCCTCAAGGATCCGACTGAAATAAGAACTGTACGGATTGCCTCTTACCGGTCACCAACTTCAAGAATCCCAGTATGGGTTGTCAATCTTTATTCCTCCCTACCCCAGCCCCCTCTTCTACCATGTCCTAGTCTAATTACTGTCTGTGCTGGCCCAGCTCCTCCCTCCTGCCATCTCATAGTCCTAGTCATACAATGTAACCCTCATGTCCAGGCTGTCATACAACATTCGTCTCCTCTCCTCACCCCGTCTGAAGGTCCCGGGTTGTGTCTGGAACGTCCTGGGAATGGTTTAGTGACTGATGACCCCTCCATTCTCCAATGTCATCATACTGACCCCTAGTGGAGGTCTTTGCACAGTGCTGGGTGTATCGGCCCCGGGGGTGTATATTCTGGTCTGGAATCCGGAGAAGAGGATTCTAAATCTCACTCCCTCCAACTACAGTGCCATGAAAAAGTATTCACACCCCCTGAAATTTCCCACATTTTCTCCATGTGATAGACCGACACAAAGTGACTGATAATTAATAATTGTGAAGTGGAAGGAAAATGATAAATGATACAAATAAATCTATGAAAAGTGTGGCTGCATTTGTATTCACCCCCCTTTACTCTGATACCCCCAACTAAAATCTAGAGGAACCAATTACCTTCAGAAGTCACCTAATTAGTAGATAGTCTTCCTGTGTGTAATGTAATCTCAGTATAAATACAGCTGTTCTGTGGAGCCCTCAGAGGTTTGTTAGAGATCCTTAGTGACCAAACAGCATCATGAAGGCCAAGGACCCCCCCCCAGACAGGTCAGGGATAAAGTTGTGGAGAAGTGTAAAGCAGGGTTAGGTTATAAAAATCTCCCAAGCTTTGACCATCTCACGGAGCGCTGTTCAATCCATCATGGGAAAACTGCAACCCTACCAAGACATGGCCGTCCGCCTAAACTGACCGGCCGGGCCTCTACCAAGACATGGCCGTCCACCTAAACTGACCGGCCGGGCCTCTACCAAGACATGGCCGTCCACCTAAACTGACCGGCCGGCCTCTACCAAGACATGGCCATCCACCTAAACTGACCGGCCGGGCCTCTACCAAGACATGGCCGTCCAGCTAAACTGACCGGCCAGGCCCCTACCAAGACATGGCCGTCCACCTAAACTGACCGGCCGGGCAACCCTACCAAGGCATGGCCGTCCACCTAAACTGACCGGCCGGGCCCCTACCAAGGCATGGCCGTCCACCTAAACTGATCGGCCAGGCCCCTACCAAGGCATGGCCGTCCACCTAAACTGACCGGCCGGGCAACCCTACCAAGGCATGGCCGTCCACCTAAACTGATCGGCCGGGCCCCTACCAAGACATGGCCATCCACCTAAACTGACCGGCCGGGCCCCTACCAAGGCAAGGAGAGCATTCATTAGAGAAGCAGCCAAGAGGCTCATGGGAACTCTGGAGAAGCTGCAGAGATCCACAGCTCAGGTGGGAGAATCTGTCCACAGGACAACTATTAGTCGTGCGCTCCACAAATCTGCCCTTTATGGAAGAGTGAGAAGAAGAAAGCCATTGGTGGAAGAAAGCCATAAGAAGTCCGGTTTGCAGTTTGGGAGAAGCCATGTGGGGGAGGAGCTCTGCTCAGAGGAGACCAAAATTCAACTTTTTGGCCTAAAAGCAAAACGCTATGTGTGGGGGGAAAACTAACACTGCACATGACCCTGAACACACCATCCCCACTGTGAAACATGGTGGTGGCAGCATCATGGTGTGGGGATGCTTTTCTTCAGCAGGGACAGGGAAGCTGGTCAGAGTTGATGGGAAGATGGATGGAGCCAAATACAGGGCAATCTTAGAAGAAAAGACCTGAGACTGGGGCGGAGGTTCTCCTTCCAGCAGGACAACGACCCGAAACATCCAGCCAGAGCTACAATGGAATGGTTTCATGTGTTAGAATGGCCCAGTCACAGTCCAGACCTAAATCACATTGAGAATCTGTGGCAAGACTTGAAAATTGCTGATCACAGACGCTCTCCATCCAATCTGACAGAGATGAGATATTCTGCAGAGAAGAATGGGCAGAAATGTCCTCTCTAGATGTGCAAAGCTGGTAGAGACTTCCCCAAAAAGACTCCCAGTTGTAATTGCAAGGAAAGGCGCTTCTACAAAGTATTGACTCCGGGGGGTGAATACAAATGCAGCCACACTTTTCACAGATTTATTTGTATCATTTATCATTTTCCTTCCACTTCACAATTATGGCCACTTTGTGTCGGTCTATCACATAAAATCCCAATAAAATAGATTTATGTTTATTGTGTAACAGAACCCCAACCCACACTTTACTTGTGGACCTCCGTCAGTATACGGCTTCCTCCCAGTCTGAACATGGATATCAGATTTTCCAGCCACCCCATACAAAGCTAGCCGACACTTAGCTTGTACTGGAATCTTCTCCTTTATTGAACAATTTATATGCAGCATGGACCTCCCCTCCTGATCAGATTACCCCATCAGGTCAGGGGTTGCCTGATTACATTATCATATGCAGGTGAAATTGTATACAGAAACAGAATTAACCTGAACTAATTATCAAGCCATCTGGACAGAAACAATATGTGAGTTCATTAACAAATAACAATGGGACAGACAGGCTTAACAGAATCCACATCACACCTCAATACACAGACAATAGGAAGAGACCACCAGTGACAGACTGTCCGTCTCTGACATTGAAGTACAATACACATCATCATAAGTGTAAACACAGAACCCATTTGAAGCAATCCAAACCATTTCCCAGTGTCCATTAAATATCTGTCTTTCACTCCCAGTGATGGGGAGTACCGTCACAGGTTGTGGGGGGTGGGTTTTCCGGTTTCCAGGCTCTGGAAAATTTTCCATGAAGATGCTTATGGAAGTTTCCGGATGTCTTTGATCCCCGTAGTCTCTCCAGTCCGCTATGGAGCTGTGTAAATTGGGGGATTCGCTTTACCACTCTGCACTGGACCATAGCTGGTACTTGCTCTACATGGGCCCTGCAAGGGTGACAGGCCGGAGCCCAGAATCTTTGTAGTCACACAAGTGACCCCCTCCTTCTACAGAGTCATCAGACCCTGATACCATAGAAACCTCCCCCCCCATCCCCGCAGAGTCATCATATCTGTTCACTGCTCCTGTACTGATCCTTATGGAAGGGTGGGGGTAGGGAGATTTTTATTTGGGTCTTAAATTTTACCAAAATACCACCTGTGCAGTTTTTTCTGCACCTCCTACCAACATTTTGTTTATGGACTTCCTTGCACTCGCATTAAGGCAGGGCTCTTCCTGTTCCTCCACCTGTGGGAGGCGTCTTACAGGAAGTGTGTGGCTCTTAGCTGACACCAGGCAGCAATCTCTGCTTCTTGGACCTCTGCTGACTGACACTCCACACCAACTTGCTGACAATTTAGGACGGCCTCCCTTCCCATTGAGAGCCACTTGGGCCACAGCTTGATGCACCATACGGAAGATTTAATCTCTGCTATCCCTACAGAACTGGAAGTTATTCCATCCAATCCTCAGCTTGGCCCAAGGAGCCCTGGTGCATGGATCTGGTTCCTCTCCTCGGAGACACACTGCGCCCACCTGCAAAACTATTCATACCGGTTTATGAAGGTCTGGTATTGTACAGATTCTCAGTCTCTGGCTTTAATGGCACGAAGGTTGGAAGCCTAAGTGTGGAGAGAAAGGGGTGTGTTGTTGTTCCCACCGTGTTTAAGGCTCTTGAAGTCTACTTCCTATAAAGTTTGTCATCGGACTTGGAAGGTCTACATCTGCTGGTATGGGGTCCTCCATGCTTTCCTGGGTGTTAGGATCTTCTCCTTTCAGACTTGGAAGGTTTACCTCTGCTGGTATGGATCCTCCGTGCTTTCCTGCGTGTTAGGATCTTCTCCTTTCAGACTTGGAAGTTCTACCTCTGCTGGTATGGATCCTCCGTGCTTTCCTGGGTGTTAGGATCTTCTCCTTTCAGACTTGGAAGGTTTACCTCTGCTGGTATGGATCCTCCGTGCTTTCCTGCGTGTTAGGATCTTCTCCTTTCAGACTTGGAAGGTTTACCTCTGCTGGTATGGGTCCTCTGTGCTTTCCTGCGTGTTAGGATCTTCTCCTTTCAGACTTGGAAGGTTTACCTCTGCTGGTATGGGTCCTCCATGCTTTCCTGGGTGTTAGGATCTTCTCCTTTCAGACTTGGAAGGTTTACCTCTGCTGGTATGGGTCCTCCATGCTTTCCTGCGTGTTAGGATCTCCTCCTTTCAGACTTGGAAGGTTTACCTCTGCTGGTATGGGTCCTCCATGCTTTCCTGCGTGTTAGGATCTTCTCCTTTCAGACTTGGAAGGTCTACATCTGCTGGTATGGATCCTCCGTGCTTTCCTGCGTGTTAGGTTCTTCTCCTTTCAGACTTGGAAGTTCTACCTCTGCTGGTATGGGTCCTCCATGCTTTCCTGGGTGTTAGGATCTCCTCCTTTCAGACTTGGAAGGTTTACCTCTGCTGGTATGGATCCTCTGTGCTTTCCTGGGTGTTAGGATCTCCTCCTTTCAGACTTGGAAGGTCTACATCTGCTGGTATTGGTTCTCCATGCTTTCCTGCGTGTTAGGATCTTCTCCTTTCAGACTTGGAAGGATTACCTCTGCTGGTATGGGTCCTCCGTGCTTTCCTGCGTGTTAGGTTCTTCTCCTTTCAGACTTGGAAGGTCTACATCTGCTGGTATTGGTTCTCCATGCTTTCATGCATTTTAGGATCTTCTCCTTTCAGACTTGGAAGTTCTACCTCTGCTGGTATGGGTCCTCCATGCTTTCCTGGGTGTTAGGATCTCCTCCTTTCAGACTTGGAAGGTTTACCTCTGCTGGTATGGATCCTCCGTGCTTTCCTGCGTGTTAGGTTCTTCTCCTTTCAGACTTGGAAGGTCTACATCTGCTGGTATGGATCCTCCGTGCTTTCCTGCGTGTTAGGATCTTCTCCTTTCAGACTTGGAAGTTCTACCTCTGCTGGTATGGGTCCTCCATGCTTTCCTGGGTGTTAGGATCTCCTCCTTTCAGACTTGGAAGGTTTACCTCTGCTGGTATGGATCCTCCGTGCTTTCCTGCGTGTTAGGACCTTCTCCTTTCAGACTTGGAAGGTTTACCTCTGCTGGTATGGGTCCTCCATGCTTTCCTGCGTGTTAGGATCTTCTCCTTTCAGACTTGGAAGGTTTACCTCTGCTGGTATGGATCCTCCATGCTTTCCTGGGTGTTAGGATCTCCTCCTTTCAGACTTGGAAGGTTTACCTCTGCTGGTATGGATCCTCCATGCTTTCCTGGGTGTTAGGATCTCCTCCTTTCAGACTTGGAAGGTTTACCTCTGCTGGTATGGGTCCTCCATGCTTTCCTGCGTGTTAGGATCTTCTCCTTTCAGACTTGGAAGGTTTACCTCTGCTGGTATGGATCCTCCATGCTTTCCTGGGTGTTAGGATCTCCTCCTTTCAGACTTGGAAGGTTTACCTCTGCTGGTATGGGTCCTCCATGCTTTCCTGCGTGTTAGGATCTTCTCCTTTCAGACTTGGAAGGTCTACATCTGCTGGTATGGATCCTCCGTGCTTTCCTGCGTGTTAGGATCTTCTCCTTTCAGACTTGGAAGGTTTACCTCTGCTGGTATGGATCCTCCATCCTTTCCTGCGTGTTAGGATCTTCTCCTTTCAGACTTGGAAGGTTTACCTCTGCTGGTATGGGTCCTCCATCCTTTCCTGCGTGTTAGGATCTTCTCCTTTCAGACTTGGAAGTTCTTCCTCTGCTGGTATGGGTCCTCCGTGCTTTCCTGTGTGTTAGGATCTTCTCCTTTCTGCAGCTGAGACTGGATCTTCTCCTTCCTACTTTTGTCCAGGAGCGACTCCTGTCCAAAATCAAAATCCGTACCGCTCTAGGTGGGCTTCTGGGAGGACTCGTGTCACTCCTACGGTCCTGCCCATTCAAGCCATGGGATCCTAATCTGATCCTTCAGTTTTCCAGAAACTTCCATTCCTGATGGGAAGAACCCTTCATTGAACTTGTCCCATAAGGTTGTCTTGAAGATCTCGGAGTTTGCCCCATTCCATATCCTTTATAAGAAGGTGTTTTTTCTGCCTGGTCTCATTGGTTCTCCTCAGGCAGTGTCCTCCTTCCTTTGTCCTTCATTCCCTGGGCATGGTTTGGTGTCTCAGGATTTTACCCTTTGCTTCTTTTAGTAAGTTGGATTCCTTGTTCTCCCATTTGGTACCCGTGAGGATTTTTCTTAATCTTCTGTGACCATTTCTAGAAGGATCCTTCAAGCCGTATCTCAGGCTTCCACACTGAATCTTCCCTTCCCGATCACTGCCTCGGATTCCAGGTGTTATGTTTGGCCAAAGCTTTATTATGAGGGTGGTTGGAATTTTTACCTTTTTTATGTTGTCCAAAATGAATACCTCTCCAGATGGACTTCTGGGAGGACTCCTGTCACTCCTATGATCCAGCCCATTTGAGCCATGGGGTCCTAATCTGATCCTTCGGTTTTCCAGAAACCTCTATTCCTATTAGGAAAATCACTTTGTTGAACCTGTCCCAGAAGAAGGTCCTAAAGGTCTCGGAGGTCGCCCTCTTCCATATCCTTTATAAGAAGGTGTTTTTTCTGCGTGAGCCATCCTAATACCCCTCAGGTAGTGTCCTCCATGCCCCCTTCCTTTTGTCCTCCATTCTCTGGGCATGGATTGGTGTCTCAGGATTTTTGTCCTCCATTCTCTGGGCATGGATTGGTGTCTCAGGATTTTTGTCCTCCATGCTCTGGGCATGGATTGGTGTCTCAGGATTTTTGTCCTCCATTCTCTGGGCATGGATTGGTGTCTCAGGATTTTGCCCTCTGCTTCTTCTATTAGTAATTTGGGTTCCTTGTTTGTCCTCACAAATGGTCCCTGTGGGAGTTTGTCTTCATCTTCTGTGACCATTTCTCAGGCTTCTACACTGAACCTTCCCGTCCTGATCATTGCCTCGGATTCCAGCCATATGGTTTGGCCAAAGCTTTATTATGGGGGTGGTTGGGATTTTCACCTACCTTTTTTTTTTTTTTTTTTTTTTTTTTTTTATATTGTCCAAAATGAATACCGTTTTTCAGGTGGACTTCTGTGAGGACTCGTGTTACCCTACAAAACAACCCATTCGAGTCGTGGGGTCCTAATCTGATCCTTACGTTTTCTATAAACTTTATTTACTATTAGGATGATCCCTTCGCTGAACTTGTCCCATAAGGTGGTCTTGAAGGTCTCGAAGCTCGCCCACTTCCATATTCTTTATAAGAATAAGGTGGTTTTTCTGGCTGGGCCATCCTACTTCCCCTCAGGTAGTGTCCTCCTTCCATCTGAATCCCTCCTTTGTCCTCCATTCCCTGGGCATTGTTCGGTGTCTCAGAATTTTACTCTCTGCTTCTTCTATTAGGAGGTTGGGTTCCTTGTTGGTCCTCACATATGGGCCCTGTGAGGGTTTTCCTTACAAACTGGAGTAGCCGGAGGAAACACCCACAAGCACAGGGACGACATGCAAACTCCATGCAAATACTGGTTGGGATTTGAACCGGGGAGACCCCAGTGATGAAAGGCTGGGGTAGTAATTCCGCTATTTTTGTGTTTCAGGCTGCAGAAGGCCCAAGAGGAGCACCGGACAGTGGAGGTGGAGAAGGTCCATCTGGAGAAGAAACTGCAGAGTGAGATCCAATTGGCCAAGCACGAGGCGCAGAGGCTACGAGAGCTCCGGGAGGGGACAGAGAATGAGCTGAGCCGGCAGAAGTACGCTGAGCAGGAGCTGGAGCAGGTGAGGGCGCCCCCTGGTGATCTGTGTGTAGGGTGGGCTCTGAGCTCTATCTCTTACATCTAAATGACCTGGAACTAAACCCATCTGGCTGCCAGGGCATTGGGAATCCAGCCATTGGGGTCCCTTATTCCAGTAACGCCCCCTCCTGTCAGACCTCTTTGCAGCCACACACGCTGCTCATGGTTAATGGCTACAGTGCCCTTTAACACTTGAGGCCAAAGTCGTCCAATCCCCCCAACTTCAGCAGCATGATTTGCAGGTTCTGCCCCCTCTGTGCCCCCCCTTCCCGCTAAAATGCGCAAGGTGGCAGTCTCTTCTGCCCACCCGGCCCTGATTGGCTACTAATGTTTTGGGTAATTAGAGACTGCAGGAGCACAAACCTTGTGTGATGAGTGGGGGCCAGCATTGCACCCTCCCCCCCCCCCCCCCACAGTTATAGGTGATGGTAATCTCCATGGCACCCCCCCCATAGTCATAGGTATGAGTAATATCCATGACGATACAAAGTGTCCAGACATTGATAGGTCACATCCAGGTAAGCAGCCCCGGGCTGGTGTCCCTTCCCTCTGTGTGATGAGAGGGGGGCAGCATGGTACCCCCCATAGTCATAGGTAATGGTAATCTCCATGGGACCCCCCCCCCCTTAGTCATAGGTAATGGTAATCTTCATGGAAGCCCCCCCCCCATAGTCATAGGTAATGGTAATGTCCATGGAACTCCCCCATAGTCATAGGTAATGGTAATCTCCATGGAACCCCCCCATAGTCATAGGTAATGGTAATCTCCATGGAACTCCCCCATAGTCATAGGTAATGGTAATCTCCATGGAACCCCCCCATAGTCATAGGTAATGGTAATCTCCATGGAACCCCCCCATAGTCATAGGTAATGGTAATCTCCATGGAACCCCCCCATAGTCATAGGTAATGGTAATCTCCATGGAACCCCCCCATAGTCATAGGTAATGGTAATCTCCATGGAACTCCCCCATAGTCATAGGTAATGGTAATCTCCATGGAACCCCCCCATAGTCATAGGTAATGGTAATCTCCATGGAACCCCCCCATAGTCATAGGTAATGGTAATCTCCATGGAACCCCCCCATAGTCATAGGTAATCTCCATGGAACCCCCTCCCATAGTCATCGGCAATAGTAATCTCCATGACGATACAAAGTGTCCAGACATTGATAGGTCCCATCCAGGTGAATATCCCTGGGCCCCTCCCTCTAACCCTCTCTATGTGATGAGAGGGGGGGCCAGTATGGCATCCCCCATAGTTAAAGTTAATGGTAATCTCCATGGAACCCCCCCATATTCATAGGTAATGGTAATCTCCATGGCACCCCCATAGTTATTGGTAAAAGTAATATTTATTGCACCCCCATAGTTATTGGTAATCTCCATGGCACCCCCATAGTCATAGGTAATAATCGCCATAGCACCCCCATAGTTATAGGTAATGGTAATCTCCATGGCACCCCCATAGTTATTGGTAATGGTAATCTCCATGGCACCCCCATAGTTATTGGTAATGGTAATCTCCATGGCACCCCCATAGTTATTGGTAATGGTAATCTCCATGGCACCCCCATATTTATAGGTAATGGTAATCTCCATGGCACCCCCATATTTATAGGTAATGGTAATCTCCATGGCACCCCCATATTTATAGCTAATGTTAATCTCCATGGCACCCCCATATTTATAGGTAATGGTAGTCTCCATGGCA
The DNA here is from genome assembly GCF_965119305.1 of Pelophylax lessonae. Lineage (NCBI taxonomy): Eukaryota > Metazoa > Chordata > Amphibia > Anura > Ranidae > Pelophylax > Pelophylax lessonae. The sequence goes on from NW_028120139.1 coordinate 510,060, forward strand.
CCCCCATATTTATAGGTAATGGTAATCTCCATGGCACCCCCATATTTATAGGTAATGGTAATCTCCATGTCACCCCCATATTTATAGGTAATGGTAATCTCCATGGCACCCCCATAGTTATTGGTAAAAGTAATATTTATTGCACCCCCATAGTTATTGGTAATCTCCATGGCACCCCCATAGTCATAGGTAATAATCGCCATAGCACCCCCATAGTTATAGGTAATGGTAATCTCCATGGCACCCCCATAGTTATTGGTAATGGTAATCTCCATGGCACCCCCATAGTTATTGGTAATGGTAATCTCCATGGCACCCCCATAGTTATAGGTAATAGTTATCTCCATGGCACCCCCATATTTATAGGTAATAGTAATCTCCACGAATGATACGAAGTGTCCAGACATGGATAGGTCACATTGGGTGGGATCCAGGTGGGTGTCCCCAGGCCCCTCCCTCTAACCCTCTGTTGTCCATCTATGGTCAGGTACGGATGGCTCTACGCAATGCGGAGAAGGAGTTGGAGTCGCACAGCAATTGGTCGGCCCCGGATTCCCTCCAGAAGTGGCTGCAGCTGACGCACGAGGTGGAGGTCCAATACTACAACATCAAGAAGCAGAACGCCGAGAAGCAGCTGTTGCTGGCCAAGGAAGGGGTAAGACCCAATGGCGCCCCTTTACTCCTCTCTTATGATTGGGGATGTGGGAGGGCCCAATGGGGGAATAGTCCAATAACCTTGGTGGAAAGCTGCTATTGGAGGAGCCTATCAGGGGAGGGAGAGGCCTCCATTGGTGTGATGTCATCAGTGCAGTGGGTATGTGATGTAATCTTGCAGCTCCTGGTCAGGTTCAGAGATGGCTTCATGTGTGGGCTCAGGCAGTAGGCAGGACAGACCCCCATGGGGTCCTTCCAGCCGGGCTGACATGGGAGAGAACACAGACCAATAACCACCCACACCGATCCCTAAGGGTCCAGGCTGGATGGGGGGAGGTTCAGAAATACACACAGCTGTAAGCAACTGGACGGCCATAAATGAAGGCCCCCTGAACCCCTTATACTCTCTGTGCCCACCCTTCTTCCTGCTCATGCCTCCATTGGGCACTCATACCACCGGGGTCCCTGACCTGGAGGAGTGATGACATCACAACCTAAGGCCCCACCCACCCCTCTGTGAACCTCCAAAATGCTGGAGGAGAAAAAAAATAAATTCTTCCCTATAGAGAAGGTTCAAATCTTCCCTACGAGTCACGGGACGCCAAATCTTCCCTACGAGTCACGGGACGCCAAATCTTCCGTACGAGTCACGGGACGCCAAATCTTCCGTACGAGTCACGGGACGCCAAATCTTCCGTACGAGTCACGGGACGCCAAATCTTCCGTACGAGTCACGGGACGCCAAATCTTCCGTACGAGTCACGGGACGCCAAATCTTCCGTACGAGTCACGGGACGCCAAATCTTCCGTACGAGTCACGGGGCGCCAAATCTTCCGTACGAGTCACTGGACGCCAAACGCCTGAAGCCCAGCAATGTTCTGGAGCTTTTTTTTTTTTTTTCTGTAGCTCAAATTGGGCAGATTTTCACGTTTCGGCGTATTTTTATTCCTATGGAAATGAATGAAAAGGCGCGATGTGATTTTCTGCTCAAATGAAAAAAAAAATTTAAAAAAATAAATAAAAAATAGTAATCATGAATAAATACATGTCAAATAAAGACCCGAATAACTAAAAATCATTAAATTAAAATAAATTTTAAACGTTTGTAATAATAAATACCTAATAATAATTAACCCCTAACCTTTAAACATGTTAAATTTAATTATTATTCCCTAATAATGGTATAATATTAAACACCCAAACCAAAACAAAAAAAATTATTTAAAAATTTAAATTTAATTTAAAAAATTTAAAAATAAAGATTTTAGAATTTTATTATTAAGAATTCAAATAATATTTTTTGTTTAAGGTGTTTAGTTATTTCTTTATTTTCATTTATTTTTATTTTTTAAGTGTTAGGGGTAATGATTTATTGATTAATACAATCAATAATAAAATGAATATTTATTCATTACTATTTTTTATTTGTGTATTTATTCATTTATTATCCGTAATAGTAACACCCTAGCCCTAACAAAATAAATAACCCCAACCTAACCAACTCTAACCCCTCACCCTAACAAAAAAAAAAAATAATAAAATAAATATAAGCTGAAAAACAGATGAGTTTTCTCTATTGGCTAAAAAAAAAAAAAAAATAAAGCTCAAAAAAGCTGTATAAAAATGTGTCCAAATCACGCAAAAACCATCGCTCAGATGCTGTGCTGAGGGGTGAATGCAGCCTTGGTCAGGTGACTTCCCAGTGAACTGGTTTCACCCAGGACCAAACTAATGGTCCCTCAGGGGTGAAAGGTTAAGCAAGGGGCTCTACATTGAAGATTCATTTGGGGTCACCTAAAAAGGGGGAACGCCCTGAGCAGCTTTATGAGAGGTCAGATTCCCCCCTTGTATAAACTTGCCCCCTTTTGTAGTATGAAGCCCTAACCTCTGGGGGCGCCCTCTCATTGGTTCTCTCTTGTCTCGTAGGCGGAGAAGATAAAGAAGAAGAGGAACACTTTGTTCGGGACGTTTCACGTGGCTCACAGCTCCTCCCTCGATGATGTGGACCACAAAATCCTTACAGCAAAGTAAGATGGAACCCGAAGCTGATGGTAGTCGGTCACTTCCACCTGGAATGGGAAAGGCGTTTCTTGGTTTCTCCAGTCCCTGAGTGTCAGGAACCCCCCCCCCCCCTCCCATACCCCCCACCCCAGTCAGGGAGCACCAACCCTTCATCCAGACACCATGGAAGGTGGAGAGGTTGATTGTCAAAGATCAGGATGGGGGATGGGAGAGTTGTGGAGCCCACGTTCCTGTTCTAGTGACACCGTCCCATCCTTGTCTGCAGAGGTGGTAATCCTTCTACTCCCGGGTAATCCTTCTACTCCCGGGTATCCTTCTACTCCCAGGTAATCCTTCTACTCCCGGGTCTGAATTGGTGGTAAATGGTTGAGGTGGAGAAGATAAAACTTGTATTTGGTGTTGAAGTCCCCCAACCCTGTTCATGGATGGTGGTTCCAGGTGGCCTCTTCCATGCCTCATGAGGACCAGTTGTCCTCTCTGTCCAAAATGTGACCTCACTGTTCTCCAAGGAACGTCCCTTTGCCATACAAAGTGAGTCCTGACCTGTAGAATTCCCCCTCCTGTGTTGGGTTATTTGTATGTTGAGAGGTTGTCCAATGCCCCCAATGTCCAGGTCTTCGTATTCCTCGTATTCCAGGTCCCCAATATCCAGGTCTTCGTATTCCAGGTCCCCAATGTCCAGGTCTTTGTATTCCAGGTCCCCAATGTCCAGGTCTTTGTATTCCTCGTATTCCAGGTCCCCAATATCCAGGTCCTTGTATTCCAGGTCCCCAATGTCCAGGTCTTTGTATTCCAGGTCCCCAATGTCCAGGTCTTTGTATTCCTCGTATTCCAGGTCCCCAATGTCCAGGTCCTTGTATTCCAGGTCCCCAATGTCCAGGTCTTTGTATTCCAGGTCCCCAATGTCCAGGTCTTTGTATTCCAGGTCCCCAATGTCCAGGTCTTTGTATTCCTCGTATTCCAGGTCCCCAATGTCCAGGTCCTTGTATTCCAGGTCCCCAATGTCCAGGTCTTTGTATTCCAGGTCCCCAATGTCCAGGTCTTTGTATTCCAGGTCCCCAATGTCCAGGTCTTTGTATTCCTCGTATTCCAGGTCCCCAATATCCAGGTCCTTGTATTCCAGGTCCCCAATGTCCAGGTCCTTGTATTCCAGGTCCCCAATGTCCAGGTCCTTGTATTCCAGGTCCCCAATGTCCAGGTCCTTGTATTCCAGGTCCCCAATGTCCAGGTCTTTGTATTCCAGGTCCCCAATGTCCAGGTCTTTGTATTCCTCATATTCCAGGTCCCCAATGTCCAGGTCTTTGTATTCCAGGTCCCCAATGTCCAGGTCTTTGTATTCCAGGTCCCCAATGTCCAGGTCTTTGTATTCCAGGTCCCCAATGTCCAGGTCTTTGTATTCCAGGTCCCCAATGTCCAGGTCTTTGTATTCCTCATATTCCAGGTCCCCAATGTCCAGGTCTTTGTATTCCAGGTCCCCAATGTCCAGGTCTTTGTATTCCAGGTCCCCAATATCCAGGTCCTTGTATTCCAGGTCCCCAATGTCCAGGTCCTTGTATTCCAGGTCCCCAATGTCCAGGTCTTTGTATTCCAGGTCCCCAATGTCCAGGTCTTTGTATTCCAGGTCCCCAATGTCCAGGTCTTTGTATTCCAGGTCCCTAATGTCCAGGTCTTTGTATTCCAGGTCCCCTGCCTTAGATTGGGTCTTTAGGCTGTCCAATATTCTGTCTCGTGTATTGCTGGGATTGGAGGACTCTGGGAGGAGATGTTTGAAGGGATGGGAGTCTTCCCAATGCTCCATCTCCATACGGGATGACTATATTACTCAGTGTTATTCTCCCCTCTGTTCAGTCGATGTTTTTACAGAACAGTCCAGGGAGCCACAAACCTTCAAATTCTCTCCATTAATGTCTCAATATTCCTGGAGCTCCATTTTATAGGGACTTTTCTTTTCAGCAAAGCGGTTAGGATTTGCCTGGTATATATAAGTAAAGGAGTGCCATCTGCTGGCTGGAGATGGAAATGCGATATTGGCATGGTCCCACCTTTGCTGAAATGAAGGTTTATCTGTTTTATTTTTCCTCCATGTTTGTATTGCGTGTCGTCTCACCTTCTCCCCTCCTCCTCCTCCTAGACAAGCGCTCAGCGAGGTGACCGCGGCGCTCCGCGAACGCCTCCATCGCTGGCAGCAGATCGAGACTCTCTGCGGCTTCCAGATCGTCAACAACCCCGGAATCCACGTCCTGATGGCATCACTCAACCTGGACCCCAGTCTGATGGGCGGAGCTCGGCCTGCCCCCACCCACTTTATCATGACTGATGACCTGGATGACCTTGACGAGGAGATTGTGTCCCCCATCAGCATGCAGTGTAAGTGCCATCGTCCCCCGGAGGGACCCCGTCCTTCACCTCTGCCTGCGTGTGGAGAGCGGCGTGCCACTCCTGTGTTGTCACTGCGTTTATTAAAGGGCCAGTAACTGGAAAAGATTTAGAAGTGACACCAATCCACGAATACCACTTCCCACCCGCACCACGAAGGATGTCCTCACCGGAATACCGGGGTCACGGCTGCAGCAATATGCCGTACGCCCCCAAAATTCTCCAACCTGAGCGGCGGGGTCACTTATAGAAACGCCGGGAGGGGTGCTTCCCGGGCTCACCTGGATGATCCGGTACCCCCAAGAACCAATCAGGTGCTGGCGGAGGCTGGGAACAGAGATGAGTGGAGGAAAGATGGCCTCCGCTCATCTCTACGGCCTAGGAGAATGATGGGGAACCTTGGCACCCCAGGTCTTTTGGAACTACATTTCCCATCATTCTCATGCACTATGCAGAGAAGTGGAGCATTATGGGAAATGTAGTTCCTAAACATCTGGGGTGCCAAGAGTGACGTCATCACGTCAGTTCTGGCCCCATTTTAAACCATTTTTTTTTTTTTTTTTTTACATCACTCGATCGATGTTTTTGTTTTTCCTTTCAAAGCCCTAAATCTATGTTGTGGTTTTTTTTTTTTTTGGTTTTTGTTTATATTTTTACAGCACTCGATCAATTTTTGTTTTTTTTGTTTTTTGTTTTTTTTTAACCACTTCTGGGCCAGGCCTTTTTCTGACACCTGTTGTTTACAAGTTAAAATCGTTTTTTTTTTTTGCTAGAAAATTACTTAGAACCCCCAAACATTATATATTTTTTTAGCAGAGACCCCAGAGAACATAATGGCAATCGTTGCAATATTTATATCTGCTAAGTGGTCTTATAAACACAATTTTTTTGGAAGAAATTCCCTTTTTTGAATTAAAAAATTAGAAAACCGTAAACTTAGCCCAATTTTTTTCTTTAACGTGAAAGATAATGTTACGCCGAGTAAATAGATACCCAACATGTCACGCTTCAAAATTTCGCACACTTGTAGAATGGTGACAAACATTGCTACATAAAAATCCCCATAGGCGACGTTTTAATAATTTCCTACAAGTTACCAGTTTAGAGTTACAGAGGAGGTCGGGGGATGGAATTAATTATCTCGCTCTAACGATCGTGCCGATACCTCACATGTATGGTGTGAACGCTGTTTACATATGGGGGCGGGACTTGCGTATGCGTTTGCTTCTGTGCGTGAGCGAACGGTGACAAGGCACTTTAATTTTTTTTTTTTTTTCCTATTTATTTTATCTTTTTTTTTTACACTGTCCTTTTTAAAAAAAAAAATAAAAAAAAATGTGATGACTTTTATTCCTATTATGAATGTAAACATCCCTTGTAATAGAAATAAGCAGGACAGGTCCTCTTTTAGGTGCAATCTGGGGTCTAAAATACCTCACATCTACACTAAAAAGCATAAAAATTTTTTTTTTTTTTTTTTTCATGATGGAAAAAAATGGGCCCTTTATGGCTGTTGGGAGGAAGTGAGGAATGACGTTGCTCCGGTCCTCCAAGGCCATAGAGTGGAGGAGGAGCCAGCTTGCCCTCACTCCACTTCCTGCCTGAGAGTGGATCAGATCGTTTTCCCCGCTACCGACGGCTCCTTGAAGCGGCGGGGGGGGGGGATCCCGGGGGGGATCCCCTCTCCATAGTGGATCGCCTCTCTGTTTCGATTGTGGTCCTTCTGCGTTTTTTTTTTTTGCCCAAATGCTGGTCTGCAGACTTCTAAAAAGGCCTTGACTGTTCTCCCCTTTCAAGGAGATTGGAGCTACCCTGGATGGCATCATTAAGGGTCTCACAGGGGGGAAGAGTACCTTTCTTCCACAGGCTAGTAAGGGCAAGAACCCTTGTCGTAGATGTGGGCCCTCTTTCTCGGCTCATAGGACATTTTTTCATCCCTCAGGGGCGACTGACGAGGGATCGAAGCCTTTCAGGGCCTCCCCTAGGGAGGATCCAAAGGAACCTGGTCTGGCAAGTCGAGAGGGGGCTTCTCCAGACCCGGGGACAAGGCTCCTTCAGCATGAAGGTGCACCCTCATCCGTATCGGGTGTGGGGGGGGACGCCTTCGCTGGTTTCTGCACCCGTGGACTTCCCTGGTACAAGACAAGTGGGTCCACAAAGTCATACGGTCCGGCTACAAGATCGAGTTTCATTCTTACCCTCCAGAAAGGTTCTTTTCTTTCAACTTGCGCCTTTCCCCTGACCGCTTACAAGGTCTTTTTGGGGCGGAGCAAGACCTGTTACTTCAAGGGGTCCCGGTTCCAACATCGGTTTGTTTTCAGGGGTTTTAGTCAAACCTGTTCACAGTTCCCAGGAAGGAAGGCAAGGCGCGTCCAATCCTGGACCTCAAGACGCTAAACCGCTTTGTGCGGGTGCAGAAGTTCAGAATGGAGTCCATTCCCCACGGTGGTGGCATCCCTGCGTTAGGGGGATTTTCTTGCCTCCATCGACATCAAGGACCCTTAGCTTCACTTTCCAATATGTGTCTCACCAGCATTTTCTTTGTTTTGCCGTGGGAGAGGAGCAGTTTGTGGCTTTACCCTTTGGTCTCGCCTCCGCTTCTCGGGTCTTCACAAAAGTGTTAGCCCCGGTGCTAGCATTGTTACGCCAACGGGGGATCGCGGTACTGGGCTACTTGGATGATCTCTTTCTGTGAGCAGAGTCTCCTACTGCTCTGGTGGAAAACATCGAAATCACCATACGAGCTCTGCGAGTTCGGCTGGATTCTGAATTTTCAGAAGTCTGCTCTGGTTCTGCCCACAAAGCTGGACTATCTGGGTCTGACTCTGGACTCAGCCTTATCCAGAGTGCTCCTTCCTCTGGACTCAGCCTTATCCAGAGTGTTCCTTCCTCTGGACTCAGCCTTATCCAGAGTGTTCCTTCCTCTGGACTCAGCCTTATCCAGAGTGCTCCTTCCTCTGGACTCAGCCTTATCCAGAGTGCTCCTTCCTCTGGACTCAGCCTTATCCAAGGTGTTCCTTCCTCTGGACTCAGCCTTATCCAGAGTGTTCCTTCCTCTGGACTCAGCCTTATCCAGAGTGCTCCTTCCTCTGGACTCAGCCTTATCCAGAGTGCTCCTTCCTCTGGACTCAGCCTTATCCAGAGTGCTCCTTCCTCTGGACTCAGCCTTATCCAGAGTGCTCCTTCCTCTGGACTCAGCCTTATCCAGAGTGCTCCTTCCTCTGGACTCAGCCTTATCCAGAGTGCTCCTTCCTCTGGACTCAGCCTTATCCAGAGTGCTCCTTCCTCTGGACTCAGCCTTATCCAGAGTGCTCCTTCCTCTGGACTCAGCCTTATCCAGAGTGCTCCTTCCTCTGGACTCAGCCTTATCCAGAGTGCTCCTTCCTCTGGACTCAGCCTTATCCAGAGTGCTCCTTCCTCTGGACTCAGCCTTATCCAGAGTGCTCCTTCCTCTGGACTCGGCCTTATCCAGAGTGTTCCTTCCTCTGAAAGAACTCCAGAAATTGCAGGCTGCAATTCGTCTCCTGCTGTCCAGCAGATGGTCATCCCTCCAGATTTGCATGCAGGTCCTGGGCCTGATGGTGTCTATCTTTGAGGCGGTTCCGTTTGCACAGTTCCATACGAGGCCCCTGCAAAGCGAAATTCTGGGCAAATGGGACAAGAAACCGCAGTCTCTTGACCATCAGATCTGGCTGAGCCGGGGGAACAAGATAGTCCCTGATATGGTGGCTTTGTCCCCCGGTGCTTAGGCTGGGCAAAGACTTCTACATAGGATCGAGGCAGAAGGGATTCCGGTCATCTTAGTGGCTTCGAATTGGCATCGCCTGGCTTGGTACGCCGATCTGGTGCTGCTGGTCACCAACATTTCTTGACAGCTTCCTCTCAGGGAAGATCTGCTGTCCCCAAGGGCCAATCTTCCATGGTGCTGTACAGTCGCTGGCTTTGACGGATTGGCTGTTGAACACCAGGTGCTGAAGGATAGGGGTTTATCTGAATCGGTGATTCCAACGCTGTTAAAAGCTAGGAAATCTACTTCTAGGCAGATCTACCATGGTATGTGGAAGATGTACATCGCGCGGTGCGAGTCTCTTGGGGTTCAGCCTCGCTCTTTTTCGGTGGCTCGGATCTTGACTTTCCTTCAATGGGGGGTTGAGCAGAAACTGGCCTTAAGTACTATCAAGGGCCCGGTGTCGGCCTTGGTGGTCTTCTTTCAATGGCCCTTGGCCACACACTCCCTGGTGAATACTTTTCTTCTGGGAGTTTGGTACTTGGCTCCTCCAGTGCAGTCTCCATTGCCGCCTTGGGACCTCAATTTGGTACTGTCAGTCCTCCAGAAGCCGCCTCTTGAGAATCTTCGGGAGATTCCTCTGCTTATGCTGTCCCAGAAGGTGTCTTTTTTGGTGGCTATCACCTCTGCGAGCAGGGTGTCGGAGTTGGCGGCAGTATCCAGTCGTTTAGCTTACTTGGTGGTTCACAGAGATAAGCTGGTTCTTCACCCCTGTCTGTAGTTCCTTCCAAAGGTTATCTCTGATTTTCATCTGAATGAAGGCATTGTGTTGCCTTCCCTGTGTCCCAGGCCAAAACATCCGAAGGAAATTGCTTGCATGCCTTGGATGTGGTCCAGGCAATTAGAGTGTACCTGGCAGCTACGGAGTCTTTTTAGGAAGTCAGACTCGCTATTTGTGCTCACGGATGGGCTTTGGAAAGGGTTGTCTTCTTCCTCTGCGACCATTTCCAGATGGATCAGACAGATGGTGGTTCAGGCCTATTCCATCAAGGGTCAGGTTCCTCCTTTCCCTATCAAGGCGCACTCTATTAGGGCACTCAGTGCCTCCTGGGCCTTCCGTCATCAGGTGTCAGTGATGCAGGTTTGCAAGGCGGCCACCTGGTCATCTGTGCCCACTTTCACAAAGTTTTATAAAGTGGATGTGTTGGCATCTGCGGATGCTTCTTTTGGCCACAAGGGTTTTGCAGGCTGCTGGTTAGAAGACCTGGTTCTCTTTAAGGGTGTATTGTTTTTCAGGTTGGCTCCAGTTGGTTTGGTTGAGCTCCTGTTACCTGGTTGGCTACGGTTTAGCCTGGGGGAGTTTCTTTTTCGCTGTTCCCTCCCCTCATGTTTGACACTGGGACCTCCCAATGGTTATGGAGAACAGGAGCCGTGTCCGTCAATGGTTATGGAGAACAGAAGCTGGGTCCGTCAATGGTTATGGAGAATGGGAGCCGTGTCCTTCCATGGTTATGGAGAACGGGAGCCGTGTCCGTCCATGGTTATGGAGAACGGGAGCAGTGTCCTTCCATGGTTATGGAGAACGGGAGCCGCGTCCGTCCATGGTTATGGAGAACGGGAGCCGCGTCCGTCCATGGTTATGGAGAACGGGAGCCGCGTCCTTCCATGGTTATGGAGAACGGGAGCCGCGTCCTTCCATGGTTATGGAGGACGGAGCGGTGTCCGTCCATGGTTATGGAGAACGGGAGCGGTGTCCGTCCATGGTTATGGAGAACGGGAGCCGTGTCCTTCCCATGGTTATGGAGAACGGGAGCGGTGTCCTTCCCATGGTTATGGAGAACGGGAGCGGTGTCCTTCCCATGGTTATGGAGAACGGGAGCGGTGTCCTTCCCATGGTTATGGAGAACGGGAGCCGTGTCCTTCCCATGGTTATGGAGAACGGGAGCCGTGTCCGTCCATGGTTATGGAGAACGGGAGCGGTGTCCGTCCATGGTTATGGAGAACGGGAGCCGTGTCCTTCCCATGGTTATGGAGAAATGGATTTTACGATAAGTCAAAATCAATTTTTTTTTTTTTTGTAAAGTGTAAAAAAAAGAAAGTAATCAAATGGGTACATTTTTGTTTTAAAGTGCCCCGCCCCCCTGTCCTCGCGCCCAGCGGTGAACGCATATGTAGGTCCCTCCCATATGTAAATGGTGATCACACCACACATGTGAGGTATCTGGGCGATCGTTAGAGCGAGGGGAATCATTCTGTCACCAGATCTCCTCTGTAACTCTACACTGGTAACCTGGAAACCTTCCTAAAACATCTTCTATGGAGATTTTTAAGTACCGTAGTTTGTCGCCATTCCATGAGTGTGCGCAATTTTAAAGCGTGACATGTTGGGTATCTATATACTTGGCGTAACATCAGTATTGTGTATGGGGGGATATATCCCAGAATCCTCCTTTTTTCAGTTCTCACAGGTCAGCATTCAGTTATTTTTGTCATTTGTGTGTACTGGCCCTTTAATAGTGTGATTGGTGTCCCCTCCATTGTGATGAGTGTGTGTTGTGATCCGGGGTCACCGGTGATCCGTCCGCACAGAGGAGCTCCGGAGGATAAAGGTCCTCTTCATGGCCAGAGATGAATATTAGAGATCTGTTTGAGCTTTCAGTAGAGTAGAGGTGGTGAAACCCGTCAGTGTCCCCCCGAGGGAGATTCTCTTCACTTCCTGTCCCAGAGACCCCACAGGAAGTGGGTGGAAGTCTGCTCCATGTGCGGCTAAGTCTCAGCAGGCAGAGGGTCTCGGCAGGCAGAGGGTGCGGGTAAGTCTCGGCAGGCGGAGGGTGCGGGCTAAGTCTTGGCAGGCAGAGGGTGCGGGGTGAGTCTCGGCAGGCGGAGGGTGCGGGGTAAGTCTCGGCAGGCGGAGGGTGCGGGGCAGGTCTCGGCAGGCGGAGGGTGCGGGGCAGGTCTCGGCAGGCGGAGGGTGCGGGGTAAGTGTCGGCAGGCGGAGGGTGCGGGGTAAGTGTCGGCAGGCGGAGGGTGCGGGGTAAGTGTCGGCAGGCGGAGGGTGCGGGGTAAGTGTCGGCAGGCGGAGGGTGCGGGGTAAGTGTCGGCAGGCGGAGGGTGCGGGGTAAGTGTCGGCAGGCAGAGGGTAGAACCGCCCACCTGCCACCATTTATTACCCTCCTCTGGTATTCCATCCCCCACCCCGCCATAGTTCCCGACTCCAATCCCCACTCTAGTAGTCTCACTTCTCCATGAAGTTGGGGGAGGGTCACTGTGCTTCAGGTGGGCGGAGCCGGGAAGGTCGGTGCAGATCCCTCCCTCCTGGTTCCCGTAGAAATGATTCGCCGGATGGGGAGGAACTCCGCCCAGAAGTGAATGTTAGTTGTGTATTCTGATAGGGAGAACCTCTTATCCCCTCCCCCGCCTCATTCTCCCCCCTCATTGGTTGAGACAGATGCCGCGTGGCTGATGGGACGCAGATACAGCGAGCGCCCGTCTACCTGCTCGGAGGACTCGGCTCTCTGGAAGTTTATGGGTTTGGCGGAATGTTTCTCACTTCCTGTCTGTCACACGGCTGGTAGAACTCCAACTGTCACTTCTCCGCTCTGTAACCCTTTCCTCCTTTACTGACTGCGCCCCCTGGTGGGCTCTCCGGGGACTGGGGGGTCACGATCTGGATGGGGAGGGCTCCTGGGAGTAGACTGTTGGGGGACCGGGGGATGATCAGAAGGGTCTGGATGGGGAGGGCTCCTGGGAGTAGACAGTTGGGGGACCGGGGGATGATCAGAAGGGTCTGGATGGGGAGGACTCCTGGAAGAGGACAGTTGGGGGATCGGGGGATGATCAGAAGGGTCTGGATGGGGAGGGCTCCTGGGAGTAGACAGTTGGGGGACCGGGGGATGATCAGAAGGGTCTGGATGGGGAGGGATCCTGGGAGTGGACTGTTGGGGGACCGGGGGATGATCAGAAGGGTCTGGATGGGGAGGGCTCCTGGGAGTGGACAGTTGGGGGACCGGGGGATGATCAGAAGGGTCTGGATGGGGAGGGGTTCCTGGGAGTAGACAGTTGGGGAACCGGGGGATGATCAGAAGGGTCTGGATGGGGAGGGCTCCTGGGAGTGGACAGTTGGGGGACCGGGGGATGATCAGAAGGGTCTGGATGGGGAGGGGTTCCTGAGAGTAGACAGTTGGGGGACCGGGGGATGATCAGAAGGGTCTGGATGGGGAGGGCTCCTGGGAGTGGACAGTTGGGTGACCGGGGGATGATCAGAAGGGTCTGGATGGGGAGGGCTCCTGGGAGTAGACAGTTGGGGAACCGGGGGATGATCAGAAGGGTCTGGATGGGGAGGGGTTCCTGGGAGTAGACAGTTGGGGAACCGGGGGATGATCAGAAGGGTCTGGATGGGGAGGGGTTCCTGGGAGTAGACAGTTGGGGGACTGGGGGATGATCAGAAGGGTCTGGATGGGGAGGGCTCCTGGGAGTAGACAGTTGGGGGACTGGGGGATGATCAGAAGGGTCTGGATGCGGAGGACTCCTGGGGGTAGACAGTTGGGGGACCGGGGGATGATCAGAAGGGTCTGGATGGGGAGGGCTCCTGGGAGTGGACAGTTGGGGAACCGGGGGATGATCAGAAGGGTCTGGATGGGGAGGGGTTCCTGGGAGTAGACAGTTGGGGGACCGGGGGATGATCAGAAGGGTCTGGATAGGGAGGGGTCCTGGGAGTGGACAGTTCAGGGGGAAGTCGGGGTGTCCTGGGGGTGATTAAATGGGGAAGGTTCCTGGGAGTGGACAGTTCACGCAGGGGGGGTCTAGGGGGTGATCAGACGGAGAGGGGTCCTAGGAGTGGACAGTTGGGGGGTGTCCATGGGGTTCTAAAATGAGTCTGAATGAAGAAAGGGATCCTGGGAGTGGATATTCGGGGGAGAGGGTGTCAGTGGGGTGCTGAGATGGATCTGGATGAAGAAAGGGGTCTTGGGAGTGGACAGTCGGGGGAGCGGGGGGGGGCGTGTCTAGTGGGTGATCAGACAGTTCTGGGGAAGGGGAGTGGGTCCTGGTGGGTTGGGGGTCCTTGGGTAAACATGCATTTCTGGGGGGGAATCTGGGGTGTGAGCGGACCGTTTTTGAAGGGGGAAGCTGGGGGTGAACAGACAATTCGGGGAAGGGGGGGGGTCCTGGGAGTGACCGGTTTGATGGGGGTCCCAGGGAGTAAATATACGGTTCTGGCATTGTCCTGTCTCCAGCATATGACTGGAGGAGGGAAATCTACATTTAGCAGATCATTTTCTTTCCCAGTGTCAGGGTCGTTATCTGAGCTCAGGCAGCCTCTGTGGGCCCTTAAGCCGGATTCTTCTCTGACAGGAGGAGAATACAAGTAAAAAAATAATCGAGTATTCCCTGTGAGAGGGAACTCTCTAACCAATAGGGAGACGTCCACCGCCATGCCATACCCAATGGGGAGACGTGCACCGCCATACCCAATGGGGAGACGTCCACCGCCATGCCATACCCAATAGGGAGACGTCCACTGCTGTACCCAATAGGGAGGCGTCCACCGCCATATATAGATTGGTATCTGAGCTCAGGCAGGACAGCCTCTGTGGGCCCTTAAGCCGGACTCTTCTCTGACAGGAGAATATAAGTAAATAAAATCAGTATTCCCTGTGAGAAGGAACTCTCTAACCAATAGGGAGACGTCCACTGCCATACCCAGTAGGGAGACGTCCACCGCCGTGACCAGTAGGGAGACGTCCGCCGCCGTGACCAGTAGGGAGACGTCCGCCGCCGTGACCAGTAGGGAGACGTCCGCCTCCGTGACCAGTAGGGAGACGTCCGCCTCCGTGACCAGTAGGGAGACGTCCGCCTCCGTGACCAGTAGGGAGACGTCCACCGCCGTGACCAGTAGGGAGACGTCCGCCGCCGTGACCAGTAGGGAGACGTCCGCCGCCGTGACCAGTAGGGAGACGTCCACCGCCGTGACCAGTAGGGAGACGTCCGCCGCCGTGACCAGTAGGGAGACGTCCGCCGCCGTGACCAGTAGGGAGACGTCCGCCGCCGTGACCAGTAGGGAGACGTCCGCCTCCGTGACCAGTAGGGAGACGTCCGCCTCCGTGACCAGTAGGGAGACGTCCGCCGCCGTGACCAGTAGGGAGGCGTCCAACTGTTACAGGAAAAGAGGAGATTTGTACGTAACTGCAGCTGCTTGTACCTCTGATCGTTACTGAAGGTAACCTCTCATTCATCTTCTCGGATCCTAACTGATAAGACCTCTTCTGGTCCCCCTGTCCTCTTTGGAGAATGGATATTCACATTTCCAGCTCCGTAGAATTGTCCTCACATGTCTTGCATGGCTTGTTGTTTATTTTGGCATGTTCACACAATCTGGGCACATTGCATGCTGGGAGATGAGGGCAGACGGTTGCCTTGCTTGCTGGTTCCTGGTTCGGTTCTCCTGAACCTTCGAGGGGCAGAACCTCCAACCCTTCCATGTCCAGGAGAACAGCCAGGAACGACTTATCGAGCCACCACTTCCACCATCTCATTGTATTCTTCTTTCTCCACAGCACCCAACCTGGGTAGCCTGCGGCAGCGGCACGTGGACTCCGGCCATTCCACCCTGGGATCTCAGAGGTTGGTAGAAGGTTACGTAGTGAGCGAAGCCGCCCCACCGGCCATCCATTACCGGCCCAGCAAAGTCTCCCTCCACCGAATGCGCAGCCTCTCTCACGGACAGTCCTTCAGCTCTGATCACCACCCCTCCGCTTCTTCTTCCAACGCTTCTCCCGCTCCCTGTCCCCCTTTCTCCGCTCCACCTCCCCCTCCCCCTGCAGCCGGTTCACATCCTGTCTACTATCACCACTCCACCACTTACTATCTGCAGATGGACTCTCTTCCTGACCTGCCCCCTCCTCCAGATGTCACCTCCGGGATTCCTTCTCGCTCCCCCAGCGTTGGGTATTTCTGCATGAGCGTGCCTCTTCTGCCTCCAAGTGTTTAACACTAACCTGAGCCTCCTAGAGGGGCCCCCACTCACCTGAGCCTCCTAGAGGGTCCCCCACTCACCTGAGCCTCCTAGAGGGTCCCCCACTCACCTAAACCTCCTAGAGGGGCCCCCACTCACCTGAGCCTCCTAGAGGGCCCCCCACTCACCTGAGCCTCCTAGAGGGCCCCCCACTCACCTGAGCCTCCTAGAGGGCCCCCCACTCACCTGAGCCTCCTAGAGGGCCCCCCACTCACCTGAGCCTCCTAGAGGGCCCCCCACTCACCTGAGCCTCCTAGAGGGGCCTCCACTCACCAGAGCCTCATACAGGGTTCCCCACTCACTAACCTGAGCCTCCTAAAGGGGCCCCCACTCACCTGAGCCTCATACAGGGTTTCCCACTCACCTGAGCCTCCTAGAGGGGCCCCCTACAAACCTGAGCCTCCTAAAGGGTTCCCCTACAAACCTGAGCCTCCTAAAGGGTTCCCCTACAAACCTGAGCCTCCTAAAGGGTTCCCCTACAAACCTGAGCCTCCTAGAGTGTTCCCCTACAAACCTGAGCCTCCTAGAGGGTTCCCCAGTCACCTGAGCCTCCTAGAGGGCCCCCACTCACCTGAGCCTCCTAGAGGGTTCCCCAGTCACCTGAGCCTCCTAGAGGGCCCCCACTCACCTGAGCCTCCTAGAGGGTTCCCCACTCACCTGAGCCTCCTAGAGGGTTCCCCACTCACCTGAGCCTCCTAGAGGGTTCCCCACTCACCTGAGCCTCCTAGAGGGTTCCCCACTCACCTGAGCCTCCTAGAGGGTTCCCCACTCACCTGAGCCTCCTAGAGGGTTCCCCACTCACCAGAGCCTCCTAGAGGACCCCCCACTCACCAGAGCCTCCTAGAGGACCCCCCACTCACCAGAGCCTCCTAGAGGACCCCCCACTCACCAGAGCCTCCTAGAGGACCCCCCACTCACCAGAGCCTCCTAGAGGACCCCCCACTCACCATAGCCTCCTAGAGGGGCCCCCACTCACCTGAGCCTCCTAGAGGGGCCCCATTTAGCTGAGCCTCCTAGAGGACCCCCCACTCACCAGAGCCTCATACAGGGTTCCCCACTCCCTGAGCCTCCTAGATGACCCCCCCCCCCACTCACTAACATGAGCCTCCTAGAGGACCCCCCCACTGACTCACCTGAGCCTCCTAGAGGGGCCCCCACTCACCTGAGCCTCCTAGAGGGGCCCCCACTCACCTGAGCCTCCTAGAAGACCCCCCCCCCCCACTCACTAACCTGAGCCTCCTAGAGGGGCCCCCCACTCCCTGAGCCGCCTAGAGGGTTCCCCACTCACTAACCTGAGCCTCATAGAGAGCTCCATATCCCCAGGAATGCTTGTGGTGACTCCTGTGGTAGAAATGCATGATGTTTTGACCCCAAAATTTCCTTCTAACCACCTGTTTAGTTGTGTAGATGTGACTGGGAAGTGGAAAGGCAATATCATTATTCTGGGGGGCATCACTAGAGGGGTCCCCAGCAGGAGGAAGGATCTATACTGGTATGGACTGGGGAATGTGTTAGGATCTATACTGGTATGGACTGGGTAATGTGTTAGGATCTATACTGGTATGGACTGGGTAATGGGTTAGGATCTATACTGGTATGGACTGGGTAATGTGTTAGGATCTATACTGGTATGGACTGGGTAATGTGTTAGGATCTATACTGGTATGGACTGGGGAATGTGTTAGGATCTATACTGGTATGGACTGGGTAATGTATTAGGATCTATACTGATATGGACTGGGTAATGTGTTAGGATCTATACTGGTATGGACTGGGGAATGTGTTAGGATCTATACTGGTATGGACTGGGTATTGTGTTAGGATCTATACTGGTAAGGACTGGGTAATGTGTTAGGATCTATACTGGTATGGACTGGGTAATGTGTTAGGATCTATACTGGTATGGACTGGGTAATGTGTTAGGATCTATACTGGTATGGACTGGGTAATGTATTATGATCTATACTGATATGGACTGGGTAATGTGTTAGGATCTATACTGGTATGGACTGGGTAATGTGTTAGGATCTATACTGGTAAGGACTGGGTAATGTGTTAGGATCTATACTGGTATGGACTGGGTAATGTGTTAGGATCTATACTGGTATGGACTGGGTAATGTGTTAGGATCTATACTGGTATGGACTGGGTAATGTGTTAGGATCTATACTGGTATGGACTGGGTAATGTATTAGGATCTATACTGGTATGGACTGGGTAATGTGTTAGGATCTATATTGGTATGGACTGGGTAATGTGTTAGGATCTATACTGGTATGGACTGGGTAATGTGTTAGGATCTATACTGGTATGGACTGGGTAATGTGTTAGGCTCTATACTGGGATGGACTGGGTAATGGGTTAGGATCTATACTGGTATGGACTCGGTAATGTGTTAGGATCTATACTGGTATGGACTGGGTAATGTGTTAGGATCTATACTGGTATGGACTGGGTAATGTGTTAGGATCTATACTGGTATGGACTGGGTAATGTGTTAGGCTCTATACTGGGATGGACCGGGTAATGTGTTAGGATCTATAATCTATCCCAGGAGTTTCATTGACTCTGATTACAAAGTCTTCCTGTCATTGGTTGAGCCGTGTTCCGGGTCCTCTCTATAAATGGAGGAATAAAATCTCAGAGCCAATCCGATTATTTTCTATTTGGCGGAGTCCCCCCCCCCCCCCATTATATATTGTATTGTAGAGTCTGTGATGTGGGTGGGGGAAGGGTTAGTGCAGGTGACATGGAGTGTGTCAAGGCTGCAGACTTCCAGACATCTGAGTACATAAAAGGCAATGCAGACAAATCCCAACCCCCGCCATATACACGAGATTTCTTCATTTCATACTAAAAATAGTCCGATCCTCCGGAATCCATCCCGGGATTACAAGTGGAGGGGAGAGCCAGACAATGACCCCCTTCCGTGTGTTCAGCGGAGCCATTCCCGGGACCCCAAACATGCGGTCACATACTGAAACCACTCATTACTATTATCCCTGGAAGCTGTACCAGAGGAGCTTACACTCTAATGCTGAAGACTTTGTACAGAGGAGCTGAAAGCTTCATGCTTGTGAATGGTTGGATTGGACAGCCCTTTGAGGTTGGCTCGGGTGTGCGTCAGGGGTGTCCTTTGAGTCCTCTGCTATACGCGTTGGCAATCGATCCCTTTATTAGAAGATTAGAGTGTGGACCGTTGTGGGGGGTGCCTTTGGGCATTCCTGGTGAGCCCCCTTTGAGGGTTGTGGCCTATGCTGATGACGTGTCTGTTTTCATCTCTGGGACAGAGGAGGCGAAGGAGGTGGTCTCAGTGATGGAGCAGTATGCTGAGGCATCTGGCTCAAAGATCAATCAGGATAAGAGTGAAGTTTTCTGGATGGGAGAAGAAGGCGATAGCTTTGAGCTTCCGGACACCTTCCCAGAGCCCCGACAGGAAATTAAAATTTTAGGCATCAGATTTGGTCCCGGCGATTACGGCCTTGCAAATTGGGAAAGCAGGCTACAAGATGGCGATGCCAAGGTTGCCAGCTGGAAGAATGGAAACTCTCTTACAGGGAAAAGATTGACCTGATTAAAACTTACCTGATCCCGGTATTTCTGTATGTCAGCTTTGTCTGTGTTTTGCCAGTGTCTCTCTATGCAAGGATCTGCAGCTGTTTTTTCCAGCTGTTATGGGGGCACAAATTGAATCTCATTAAGAGGTCTGTAACCTATCTTCCCAGGCGGATGGGTGGCTTAGGTATGGTCAACCCGGTGGTATTCTTTTCTCTGATGTTTTAAAAACATAATTTTGGTAACATGCTGGCAGAGGAACCGCCTGGGTGGGTCGGTATTTTTCAGTCCTGGTTTAGGCCTTTTCTGCGAAGTTGGGAGAATGGTGGGCCAGTGAAAAGCTTGAGGGTCCGACATGGTAAGCTCCCGGCTTACATTGCCCCATGCCTGAAGATGCTCCGGCAGTGGCAAGTGACGGCGGAGGAAATGAAGTCTCTTCCTAGGAAGGCCCTGGAGAGGAGGGTTGTTGAATCTGCCTTTAGCGAGCCACTGGCCTTGAGGGATTGCCCAGGCCCTGTTATGAGGGAGGGTCTGCGTTTGATTAATCTGGAGAGAATCCCTTTGAAGTTTCGTGATTTGGCCTGGCTCTCGTTCCATGGCAGACTCTATGTGAAGGGCAACTTGAAGCATCGCTCGCCGGAGAACCGTGGTTGTCCAAGAGTGGAGTGTGGAGGTGTGGAGGAGACTATGAACCATTTCTTGCTTCAGTGCCCCTTCAATATAGAAGTCCTATAAGGGGGTGGGTGGGGCTCTGGGTATCTCTTTCCTTTCCCACTTAAGTTATGCGGAGTGGTCGTACGGGTGTTTTGAGACACATCGGGATTTTGATTTCGAGACATTTTTTCTAGTTCGCTTAGTAGTCCGTTACTTCACGTGGAGTGCACGGTTTCCACTCAGAAAAAAGTCCTTCCTGTCGAGGTGGTGGTGCACAACATTCTGGATGAGGTTGGGAAGATTCAGGTTCTTGAGAAGGACAGGTGGCAGCCGGGAGCCTGGACAAAGGCGTGGAGGAATGTCAGGTCCCCGTAGCTGCTGTCTGTCAGTCTCTGGGTGTGCGGCTTTTCTTTCTGTCCTTTCACATCCTCTAGACATTTATAGGATCAGATTTTTGTAAAAAGGCCGCATGCATGGGATAAATGTGTAATAATTTCTTAGCCTGAGGGGGTGTTTAGGAGGAGGTTGGGGAGGGGTGTTTAGGAGGAGGTTGGGGAGGGGTGTTTAGGAGGAGGTTGGGGAGGGGTGTTTAGGAGGAGGTTGGGGGGGGTGTTTAGGAGGAGGTTAGGGGGGGTGTTTAGGTGGAGGTTAGGGGGGTGTTTAGGTGGAGGTTGGGGGGGGGTGGGGGGGTGTGTTTAGGTGGAGGTTAGGGGAGGGGGGGTGTTTAGGTGGAGCTTAGGGCTTTGGTGAGTTTAGTCATGATCGTAACAATTTTCTGTTTCTATGCTGATGTAAGCTATTTTTGTTTATATATTTATTTAATTTTGTATATGTGTAAATATGTTTTTATTATGCTTGTGAGATTTTTATTAAACAAAAATGTACACTCTAATGTCCCCTCCCCCACAGTCACACACTATTATTATACATGTATATAGCTCTGACAGTCCATAGCAGGTGGTTGGGGGTGATGGTATCAGTGCGGTGGTAGGGCGCGGGGGGAGGGGTGTATGTTGCAGGACGGTTGGCACACAGGAAGTTTCTGTTTCCTGCGCCGGGGACAAGATGCTGAATAGTTAACCCTCTCACTGCTGGTCACTTTATTAGCAGAGTGACGCGTGCGGCGTGTCATCGCGTCATTTCTGGCATTGTAATTTTTTGCAATCAGGTGACTACAATCAACAAGAAGGAATAGTTCTGAAACACAAAACTTATTTTTTATATAAAAATGACTATAATATCATAATAATATTAAAATATATTAATATAATATTTTGATATATATATATATATATATATGTGTGTGTATGTATGTATATATAATGTGTGTGTGTGTGTGTTTTTAATATTCTATTTTTGTAGTTATATTTTCTTTATATAAAAATAATTTTTGTATTTTTTTATAGTGTGTGTGTGTATGTGTGTGTGTATGTGTATATATATATATATATATATATATATATATATATATATATATATATATATATATATATATATATATATATATATATATATATATATATATATATATATAAAATCTCAAAATATTATTTTATATATATTTTTTTGTTATATATTCAGTTATTATATTATAATTTAAAAAAAATATGCAATTTTTTTTAATATTATAGTATTATAATAATTTTTTTGTTGTATTTTATTTATTTATTTTTTATATAAAAATATTTTTTATATAAAAAATTTTATTGCCTTTTAGCAACCTTCAAGGTGGGCGGAGACCTACTGTAGTGCAATTGCACTTCTTCCCTCTACATAGCTCAGCCAGGGTATTATTGACCATAATGATCCTCGAGGGCGGTGCCTGTAGCTCTTGGGTGGTATCCATGCCTTTTCAGAGTTAGAGCAGGGTGGAGCCTCAGAATTTACAAATTATGATGGATTTCTTCCTGGTTGGGTTTCCCTTCTGTGTTCCGTTCTCTGACCTTCCACACTTACCCGCCCCCCCATGTTTGTCTGTTGTGGGGTTTATGTTTGGATAATCCCCATTCTCCTTCTAACCTTCTCTTTTGTTCCATTTAAGGGACCTGAGTCACTCGGACTCGGATTCTTCCCTGCCATACATGAGCGAGTTGCGGCACAGCAAAGTCTCCAGCGGGAAGCTGACCCAGAAGGCCCTGGAGGAGCTGCCAACCAGCAGCCAAACACCCAATGGCAGCAACCGCCACCTGGAGCTGTCCAACTTGGGCACCCTCCAACAGAGACTGTCCGAGAGCCCTCAGCTGGAGAAATCGTCCAGCTTAGGTGAGATCAGTACGATCGGAACCATCCAGTCCCACTCTGACTCCTCAAGGTCCCACAGCCCCAGCTCCACCGAGGCCGAAACCCCCTCCCCCGGCACAGAATCCAAACACAACCACAAGAGCACGCGCATCCCTCAGCTGGCGGGTAAAAAGAACCCAACGGAGGACGACAGCGGGTCAACCGGAGAAGAGAACGACCCAAGCGCCGGCAAGAAGAAGCTGACTCTCAACATCTTCAAGAAGCCAAAGAAATAAGGGACAGGGTTTGTCCTTGAAGAGCAGAGGAACACAGCGGGGGTGGGGAGAGGTTTACCCCTCTCGGCTCGAAGATGGGAGAGGAAGCTACGGGGTGGAAGCCAGGACCTTATTGTCTTGCCCTACTAGAACCTTGCACGTACAATCAGATGGGGGAGGGGTTCAGGCCTTGTTTCGGGGCTCCTGGCTGACCACCATTCCCTTGCTTCGCCCTCAGTAAATCCTTGCTTCGCTATGCATGGCTTTCCGGAAGTCTTTTCTTCCTTTGCCAAAAAAAAAAAAAAAAAACCCCATTGAGGGCATTGATAGATTTGTACTCGGGACATTGGGCCATTGAGTTTTATTTTGTGGGGGAGGAGCTTGAATGTCCTTTTTATTTTATCTGTTTTATTTTTTTCTGTATTCTTTGCTTTGGATGGGCATGCCTATAAAACGAGAAAAGAATAAAAACAATAAAATACTATTTATTAAAAAGCGTTCGATGTCAAATTATTCATGAGAAGACGATTCTGTTCAAATGCTTTTCTAGAGTTCTGTCTGAAATTACGACAAAAATCTGCAGACGAATCCAGAGAGTATTCAAATCAATCCAAAAACATCCAGGGGGCCCCTTCACATCAATCCAAAAACATCCAGAGGGCCCCTTCAAATCAATCCAAAAAACATCCAGAGGGCCCCTTCAAATCAATCCAAAAACATCCAGAGGGCCCCTTCAAATCAATCCAAAAACATCCAGAGGGCCCCTTCAAATCAATCCAAAAAACATCCAGAGGGTCCCTTCAAATCAATCCAAAAACATCCAGAGGGTCCCTTCAAATCAATCCCAAAAACATCCAGAGGGCCCCTTAAAAACATCCAGAGTGTCCCTTCAAATCAATCCAAAAACATCCAGAGGGCCCCTTCAAATCAATCCAAAAACATCCAGAGGGCCCCTTCAAATCAATCCAAAAACATCCAGAGGGCCCCTTCAAATCAATCCAAAAACATCCAGAGGGCCCCTTCAAATCCAAAAACATCCAGAGGGTCCCTTCAAATCCAAAAACATCCAGAGGGCCCCTTCAAATCAATCCAAAAACATCCAGAGGGTCCCTTCAAATCAATCCAAAAACATCCAGAGGGCCCCTTCACATCAATCCAAAAACATCCAGGGGGTCCCTTCAAATCAATCCAAAAACATCCAGAGGGCCCCTTCACATCAATCCAAAAACATCCAGAGGGTCCCTTCAAATCAATCCAAAAACATCCAGGGGGGCCCTTCACATCAATCCAAAAACATCCAGAGGGTCCCTTCAAATCAATCCAAAAACATCCAGGGGGCCCCTTCAAATCAATCCAAAAACATCCAGAGGGCCCCTTCAAATCAATCCAAAAACATCCAGAGGGCCCCTTCAAATCAATCCACAAGTTTTTGGAAAATGTGGGAAAAAAATAAAAACGTTTTTTTTTTTTTTTTTTACACAAAGTTGTCAATTTATAGGATATTTCTAACACATAGCATGTACACAGCAAAAATGACACCCCAAAATACATTCTTCCACTCCTCCTGAGTATGGCAATACCACATGTGTGAGACTTTTTCACAGCCTAGCCATATAGAGGGGCCTAACATCCAAGGAGCACCATCATGCATCCTAGCCACTTGCCTAGGCCTATTTTTGACATTTGGTGTTTACAAGCTAAAATCAGTTGTTTTTGCTAGAAAACTACTTAGAACCCCCAAACATTATATATTTTTTTTTAGCAGAGACCCTAGAGAATAAAATGGAGATTATTGCAATATTTTTTATCACACCGTATTTGCGCAGCGGTCTTCCAAACGCAATTTTTTGGGAAAAAAGTCACTTTTTTTATGAAAAAATAAGAAACCAGTAAAGTTAGCCCAATTTTTTTCCATAATGTGAAAGATAATGTTACGCCGAGTAAATAGATACCCAACATGTCAGGCTTCAAAATTGCGCACGCTCACAGAATGGCGACAAACTTTGGTACTTAAAAATCCCCATAGGCAACAATTTAAAAATTTCTACAGGTTGCCATCTTTGAGTTACAGAGGAGGTCTAGGGCTCAAATTATTGCTCTTGCTCTAAAGATCGTGGCGATACCTCACATGTGTTGTTTGAACACCGTTTACATATGTGGGCGGGGTTTCCATATGCGTTCGCTTCTGCGCGCGAGCTCACAGGGACAGGGCGCTTTAATTTTTTTTTTTTTTACTATTTATTTTATTTATTATTTTTTATTTTTACACCGTTTAAAAAAAAATAATAAAATTGATCATTTTTATTTCTATTACAAGGAATGTAAACATTCCTTGTAATAGAAGAAGGCACGACAGGACCTCTTTTTTGTGAGATCTGGGGTCAAAAAGTCCTCAGATCTCACAAGTACACTAAAAGATAGAAAAAAAATAAATAAATAAATAAAAAAAATTATATAAAATGAAAAAAAAAAAGGGACCTTTAACCACTTAAGCCCCGGAGGATTTGGCTGCTAAAAGACCAGGGGTTTTTTTTGCGATTTTTTTTTTTTACTGCGTGACTTTAACGGACAATTGCGCGGTCGTGCGACGCTGTACCTAAACGAATTTGACGTCCTTTTTTTCCCACAAACAGAGCTTTCTTTTCTGATCATGCGCTATAAACAAAAAAAGAGCGTAAATTTTGCAAAAATAACAATATTTTTCACATTTTTTTTTATATGAAATTCCCCAAAAAAAATGTAAAAATCAAAATTTTTTAACATTTTCGGCCAATTTGTTTTATGCTACATATGTTTGGTAAAAAAAAATCGCAAAAAGCGTATTTTGATTGGTTTGCGCAAAAGTTATCGCGTTTACTAACCAAGGGAAAGATTTTTGTCATTTTTGGTGGTTTTTTTTTTAACGAGTAATGGCGGCGATCTGCGATTTTTTTTTTTTTTTTTCGGTACTGCGACGAACAGATCGGACCCTTGACTGACATTTTTGACACTTTTGGGGGTACCAGTGACATTACTGCAGTAATCAGTGCTATACATATGCACTGTTACTGCAAAAATGACACTGGCAGGGAAGGGGTTAACTTTATTGGACAGGGAGGGGTTAAGTGTGTCCTAGGGGCGTGTTTCTAACTGTGCAGGGACATTCCTATTGGTGTAAAAGCAAAGATCCACCGTTCTACATAGTAGAACCGTCTGATCTTCATTTTTACACAGGGAGAACTGACAGGCGGCTTGTTTACACAAGCCGCTCTGTCTTTCTCCCTTCACAGGAGCGATCGCAGTGTGACTGGCGGACATCGAGTCCGCCGGTCACACGCACTGACTTGTCTGTGAACGAGCCACAGCGGGCGCGCGCCCGCCCGCAATTGGCTCGCAAGTCAGTGACAGGCGAGTGACGTACCGATACGTCACTCTGCCTGGCTGGGGCTGACCGCCGCAGTATATAGTCGTGCGGCGGTCGGCAACCGGTTAAACCGGTTGCTAGGCAACGACGTTTGCCGTAGCTCCGGTCCTCCAAGACCATAGAGTCGAGTGAGGGCAAGCTTGCCCTCACTTGACATCCTGTCTGTGAGGATCCGGGACCGGATCAATTTCCCCGCTGCCGGCGGGTCAGGTAAGCGGGGAAAAGGACCAGAACGTGGCGGGGGGGGGGGCCACCTCTTCCGCCATCCCGGAAGGGTGATCTCGCGGCAAATCCGCCGCTGGGACCACCCTTATCGGAAAGCCAACCGTCCACCATTTAACAAAAATACCAGGGTTATGACAGTTATCTGCTGCCATTACACTGGTATTTAGGTTTAAACGGAGGACGTATATAAACCTTTTTGGACTTGGACATGGTGGCTGTATGAAGGGTGACAGGTACTCGGGTACTTTGCTGGGCAGGTGACAGGTACTCAAAGTACCCGAGTACCCGTCATCAGAGTACCCGAGTACCTGTCACCAGCCCATCAGGTACTCTGATGACAGGTACTCGCGTACTCTGGGTAGGTGACAGGTACTCGGGTACTCTGATGACGGGTGCTCCGGTGACAGGTACTCAAAGTACCCGAGTACCTGTCATCAGAGTACCCGTCATCAGAGTACCCAAATACCTGTCACCAGCCCATCAGAGTACCCGAGTACCTGTCACCAGCCCATCAGAGTACCCGAGTACCTGTCATCAGATTACCTGAATACCTGTCACCAGCCCATCAGGTACTCTGATGACAGGTACTCGGGTAATCTAAAGGTTAGGTGACAGGTACTTGGGTACTCTGATGGGCTGGTGACAGGTACTCGGGTACTCCAATGACAGGTACTCCGGTGACAGGTACTCAAAGTACCCGAGTATCTGTCATCAGAGTACCCGAGTACCTGTCACCAGCCCATCAGGTACTCGGATGACAAGTACTCGGGTACTCGGATGACGGGTACTCGGATGACAGGTACTCGGGTACTTTGAGTATCTGTCATCAGAGTACCCGAGTACCCGCCATCCGAGTACCCGAGTACTTGTCATCCGAGTACCCGAGTACTTGTCATCAGAGTACCTGATGGGCTGGTGACAGGTACTCGGGTACTTTGATGGGCTAGTGACAGGTCTCATTGGCTCTTTACCTAGATCGGGGATGGGCTCTGTCCGAGGGACGAGCCTTGTCCCCGATCGCTGCTCTGGGCGACCCCGGGGGCGCGCATTGCAGAGAGAACGAGCGGCTCGCGCTGGAGCCGCTCATGTGATCGGCTGTGATTGACACAGCCGATCACATGGTAAACAGCCAATTTCTATTGGCTGTTTACCTTGATCAGGGATGGGCTATGTCCGAGGGACGAGCCTCATCCCTGATTGCTGCGCGCCCCCGGGGGCGCGCAGTAGCAGCTAGAACGGGCGGACGTCATATGACGGCCGCCCGGAACGGTAAAGCCATCCTGCTGGCGTCATATTACAATACGCCGGTATGGATGTGGTTAATGATCTGAGTAATGAGGTCTGCTCAATGTCCATCCAGCAGAAGGTTCTCCTGGGCACTCCTGCACATAAGTCTCTAAAGATGCTACAACCGGCAGCCGTCTTCCATATTGTCCTGGGTAACCTGGGCCAGTTTAAATGACCTAATTATTAGCCTTAGCTTAGGCCCAAAGTTGATGGTGGCCCTATATTCCTCAGTAGCAGCACCTCAAAACTATAGATCCTAATGGACCTCTGTTGGTGGCTCTAGATTCTTCAGTAGCAGCCTCTCCATGACTATAGATTCTTTATGTACTTCTGTTGATGGCCCTAGATTCTTCAGTAGCATTCAGAAGTGGTCCTCAGACCCATGCGAGCAGTCCCATGTACAGAACCTTAATGAACTGAGTAATGAGGTTTGCGATGTCCATCCATCGGAAGGTTCTCCTGGGTAATCTTGCACTAGCAGTCTCCTCTAAACATGCTAGAATAGGTGGCCATCTTCCAGATTGTCCTGGGCCTTGACACTTGGCCGGCTTAAAATACTTTAGCCTTAATTTAGGCCCAAAGTTGATGGTGGCCTTATAGTCCTCAGCAGCAGCCTATGCATGACCATAGATCCTTTAGGTACCTCTGTTGGTGGCCCTCGATTCTTTAGTAGCAGCCCTGTAATAGGAAGTGGTCCTCTGACCCCATGGGAGGAGTCACCTGTAATAGGAAGGGGTCCTCTGACCCCATGGGAGGAGTCACCTGTAATAGGAAGGGGTCTTCTGACCCCATGGGAGGAGTCACCTGTAATAGGAAGGGGTCCTCTGACCCCATGGGAGGAGTCACCTGTAATAGGAAGGGGTCCTCTGACCCCATGGGAGGAGTCACCTGTAATAGGAAGGGGTCCTCTGACCCCATGGGAGGAGTCACCTGTAATAGGAAGGGGTCCTCTGACCCCATGGGAGGAGTCACCTGTAATAGGAAGAGGTCCTCTGACCCCATGGGAGGAGTCACCTGTAATAGGAAGGGGTCCTCTGACCCCATGGGAGGAGTCACCTGTAATAGGAAGGGGTCCTCTAACCCCATGTGAGCTGTGTCACGTACCTTACTGAGGTCGGTGCCCCGGAGAGCCTTCTGATGGATGGACTCTGGCACATCGCCGGCTCCTCTGCAGACGCTCCAGCAGGCGGCCATCTTCCAGATTCGCAGGGCAGCTGCCTTGGCTTAGGCCCCTGACTGAGGCTGGGCCTAAAGAAAAAACCTCCTCCCAGGTCTGGGTGGTAAGACCATTATAGAAGATTTCGCCAAATATTTTCCTCTCTCCTCCGGTCACAGCACTAAAATCCTCCGTGACTGCCCAGACAGATGAATATTCATCCCGCGCAAAGCTTCTCACAGTGGAGACAGCAGCACAAGAACCAATCAAAGTCCTGCGCTTGGGAGGAACATAGAAACAAAGCTCAGACTACAAACACTGAACTATGCCTTAAGCTGGAGAGTCTCTGGCTGAGTCCCTCAGTCCCTAAACGCTGCTGAATGTGATGGTCGCCATGGTATTGGCAGTGCAATGGTCACACATGATGGTCGCCATGTTATTGGCAGTGCAATGGTCACACATGATGGTCGCCATGTTATTGGCTGTGCAATGGTCACACATGATGGTCGCCATGTTATTGGCTGTGCAATGGTCACACATGATGGTCGCCATGGTATTGGCTGTGCAATGGTCACACATGATGGTCACCATGTTATTGGCTGTGCGATGGTCACACATGATGGCCACCATGTTATTGGCTGTGCAATGGTCACACATGATGGTCGCCATGTTATTGGCTGTGCAATGGTCACACATGATGGTCACCATGTTATTGGCTGTGCGATGGTCACACATGATGGCCACCATGTTATTGGCTGTGCAATGGTCACACATGATGGTCGCCATGTTATTGGCTGTGCAATGGTCACACATGATGGTCGCCATGTTATTGGCTGTGCAATGGTCACACATGATGGTCGCCATGGTATTGGCTGTGCAATGGTCACACATGATGGTCACCATGTTATTGGCTGTGCGATGGTCACACATGATGGCCACCATGTTATTGGCTGTGCAATGGTCACACATGATGGTCGCCATGTTATTGGCAGTGCAATGGTCACACATGATGGTCGCCATGTTATTGGCTGTGCAATGGTCACACATGATGGTCGCCATGTTATAGGCTGTGCAATGGTCACACATGATGGTCGCCATATTATTGGCTGTGCAATGGTCACACATGATGGTCGCCATGGTATTGGCTGTGCAATGGTCACACATGATGGTCGCCATGGTATTGGCTGTGCAATGGTCACACATGATGGTTGCCATGTTATTGGCAGTGCAATGGTCACACATGATGGTCGCCATGTCATTGGCAGTGCAATGGTCACACATGATGGTCGCCATGGTATTGGCTGTGCAATGGTCACACATGATGGTCACCATGTTATTGGCTGTGCAATGGTCACACATGATGGTCGCCATGTCATTGGCTGTGCAATGGTCACACATGATGGTCGCCATGTCATTGGCAGTGCAATGGTCACACATGATGGTCGCCATGTTATTGGCTGTGCGATGGTCACACATGATGGTTGCCATGTCATTGGCAGTGCAATGGTCACACATGATGGTCACCATGTTATTGGCTGTGCGATGGTCACACATGATGGTTGCCATGTTATTGGCTGTGCAATGGTCACATATGATGGTCGCCATGGTATTGGCTGTGCAATGGTCACACATGATGGTCACCATGTTATTGGCTGTGCAATGGTCACACATGATGGTCACCATGTTATTGGCTGTGCGATGGTCACACATGATGGTTGCCATGTTATTGGCTGTGCAATGGTCACATATGATGGTCGCCATGGTATTGGCATTGATTAGTGAAGGGGTATTATTGATCTGTAGCAGTCTCCTGTGTTTCCAGTCTGACATTCTCAGATCACGTCCCATGTGTCCAAGAGCATATCTATAGTCCCTGACTCCCTATAACTGCGCGTTCTGTAGTCACTGACATCTTTCTGTAGTATTAATAATATTTGCTGAATATCGTGTGGCCCCTTTGATGACCTCAGGGGCCACACTTGAGGCTCCTTGTATCAAGAAAGTTGACCATCACTCTTGGAAGCGCTCTCATCTTAGTTGCCCTTCCCACACCAGAATCCACATTTCCTCCACACAGTTCCTAGAATTAGCCGGGAAAACTCATCCTCATCATTGAGAGAAGAAGAAAACCCCCGGAAGACCAAACTGTGGATCAGAAGATTTATTAAAACCGGTGAAAGAAGTCGTTGCCTCGACATGGAGATCTGAG
This sequence comes from Pelophylax lessonae, assembly GCF_965119305.1. Taxonomy (NCBI): domain Eukaryota; kingdom Metazoa; phylum Chordata; class Amphibia; order Anura; family Ranidae; genus Pelophylax; species Pelophylax lessonae. The sequence goes on from NW_028120139.1 coordinate 540,836, forward strand.
CACACCGACTGATGTACTGAAATGTACTTTCTTCTTTCATGGTCCGGGAGACCCCCAGATTGTGTTAATGACAAGGAGGAATGTGTATAGGAGATCCCCTCAGATAACCTGTGTGCCTCCCTCCTGTCCCCTCCTAAAACCTGCCCCCCATGTCCCCTTCTATAACCTGTCCCCCCCATGTCCCCTTCTATACCCTGTGTTCCCCTATGTCCCCTCCTATAACCTCTGCCCCCCCCTTCCAATAACCTGTCCCCCCCATGTCCCCTTCTATAACCTGTGTTTCTTCCCCCCCCCCCCGTCCCCTCCTATAACCTCCCCCCCATGTCCCCTCCTATACCCTATGTCCCCCCCCCTCCTATAACCTGTCCCCCCCTATACCCTGTGTTCCCCCCATAACATGTGTCCCCCCCAGTCCCCTTCTATAACCTGTCCCCTCCTATAACCTGCCCCCCCCCATGTCCCCTTCTATACCCTGTGTTCCCCTATGTCCCCTCCTATAACCTCTGCCCCCCCTTCCAATAACCTGTCCCCCCATGTCCCCTTCTATAACCTGTGTTTCTCCCTCCCCCCGTCCCCTCCTATAACCTCCCCCCCCCCATGTCCCCTCCTATACCCTATGTCCCCCCCCCTCCTATAACCTGTCCCCCCCTATACCCTGTGTTCCCCCCATAACATGTGTCCCCCCCAGTCCCCTTCTATAACCTGTCCCCTCCTATAACCTGCCCCCCCCATGTCCCCTTCTATAACCTGTGTTTCCCCCATCCCCTCATACAACCTGTGTGCTCCCCCCCCCCCATGGTCTGCTCATATAACCTGTCCCCCCCCCCCGGTCCCCTCATGTAACCTTTGGCCCCTCCTCCCGGTCCCCTCATATAACCTGTGTTGTCCCCCCCCCCCCCCTCAGACAACCTGCCTGCCCCTGTGTGTGCCATCACTGCTACTGATGAATAGGGGATCCCCTTGGATAAGCTGTGTGCCCCCCCCCCCGTGTCACCTTCAGATAAATACATACACGCCCATATTTTCTTCATTCACCTTTGTGGCCACCATGTCCCTTCAGACAATATGCATGTCCCCTTAGTTAAACTTTGTGCCCCTCATGTTCCCTTGGTTACCCTGTATTATTCCCTTGTCCCCACACGTAACCTGCCTACCCCCTCAGAGAACCTGTGTCCCCCCCTTTGTGTCAATTAAGATAACCAGCGTACCCCCATGTCCCATGGAATGACCCGTATGTCCATTCAGAAAACCTGCATGCCCCCTCGTCTGACCTCAGATAACCCCTGTGCCCCACATTCTCCTGGGATAATCTGCATGTCCCTTCAAGTAACCTGCACCCCCCCCCCCGTGTCCCCTCAGATAATCTGTATTTCCCCCCCCCATCAGTACCAGCACTGCTACTGATGAATATCTAGAAGACAACCCCTGCGTCCCCAGAGTCCCCTCGGATAACCTGCATCCCCGGGGTCCCCTCCGATAACCTGCATCCCCGGGGGCCCCTCGGATAACCTGCATCCCCGGGGTCCCCTCCGATAACCTGCATCCCCGGGGGCCCCTCGGATAACCTGCATCCCCGGGGTCCCCTCAGATAACCTGCATCCCCGGGGTCCCCTCCGATAACCTGCATCCCCGGGGTCCCCTCGGATAACCTGCATCCCCGGGGTCCCCTCCGATAACCTGCATCCCCGGGGTCCCCTTGGATAACCTGCATCCCCGGGGGCCCCTCGGATAACCTGCATCCCCGGGGTCCCCTCGGATAACCTGCATCCCCGAGGTCCCCTCCGATAACCTGCATCCCCGGGGTCCCCTTGGATAACCTATGTCCCTGGGGTCCCCTCAGATAACCTGCGTCCCCGGGGTCCCCTTGGATAACCTATGTCCCTGGGGTCCCCTCGGATAACCTGCGTCCCCCCTCATATAACCTTCCACCCCTGGGGTCCCCTTGAATAACCTGCGTCCCCGGGGTCCCCTCCGATAACCTGCATCCCCGGGGGCCCCTCGGATAACCTGCATCCCCGGGGTCCCCTCGGATAACCTGCATCCCCGGGGTCCCCTCCGATAACCTGCATCCCCGGGGTCCCCTTGGATAACCTATGTCCCTGGGGTCCCCTCGGATAACCTGCGTCCCCCCTCATATAACCTTCCACCCCTGGGGTCCCCTTGAATAACCTGCGTCCCCGGGGTCCCCTCGGAATACCTGCATCCCCCTCCCTTATACCATCACTCAGGGCCGTCAGGCTGTCCCCTCCCCCACATTCAGTACAAAACTCTCAGGATTTCCTAAATATGTAAAAACGGTTTATTGTCATTTTCGGGACAGAATTGCGTCCTCATTTCAAGTAACAATCCGATACAAACATTTATTGCGGAGTCACCAACGCTCAGAGGTCACAGGAAGGGTCCCCACTTTCCAGGTTTACCTGGCTAATCATAGCTGCTTTGCTGAAGTGAAGCTCAGATAACACACACAGCTGAATGAGCCCAGGTGACTCCTCCCCCCTTTCACCTCACTCTGTAAGCAGCAGCTTTTGTTGCAGCAATGCAGCTCAAGGAAACCGGTCATGAAAGACGCTGCGGATATGAAAATGCTGGTTGTCTGGCTGTTGTATATGGGTAAGGCGGGTCATGTGACTTTCAGGTCTGAGTACTGGAACCAGCTGCAGCCAGACGTTTAGCATTTTCAGATAGACAGCAATGACCTATACAGTGGATGGCCAGACCCTAGAAGTGGGGGGAGGGTTAGAACCCGTCTGGTTTTTACTGCAATTCCCAGCTCCATTAGATAGAGTCCCCCCCCCCCCCCCCGACTTCCTATCCTGAAAAAATCGGGGTCACCACCCAGGAAGTGGGGGAAATCTTTCCAATAGGGCTTCAGATAGCAGTAAAACCTGACAGGGGGTCCAACCCATTGTAAAGTGGTTTGGTGTATTCTGGATCCAAGGGCGCCTCCTGGTGTCTGAGGATGGTAAATAAACATTCTTTATATAATACAAAGAACCTCCATGCAGAACATCAGACATCTGGAGGACAAGATTGCAGGGTCCAGATACCCTCAGATTCCCGGGGTTCATGTATTGGGGGGTCCAGAGACCCTCAGATTCCTGGGGTTCATGTATTGGGGGGTCCAGATACCCTCAGATTCCCGGGGTTCATGTATTGGGGGGTCCAGAGACCCTCGGATTCCCGGGGTTCATGTATTGGGGGGTCCAGAGACCCTCAGATTCCCGGGGTTCATGTATCGGGGGGTCCAGATACCCTCAGATTCCCGGGCAGTGATTGGCTCCTCGCTGGTCTTCCAGGTGACACCATGAGACCTTTGTCCACCAGAATGTCACCTGACCCTTCCCTGGAAGCTGCGGAGATAAAGTTCCATGGGTGAGGGGAAGATCTTCCCATACACACAGCAGACTGCCTGTTGGGGCACAGGATACGGCTGTCACGTCTTCCCCTCCCCCACCCTTCGGGGTCCGGGATGTGGGGGTCTCCGCTGCAAACTCAGAGAAGGGAATTCACCAGGATGGGGGCAGTGGGGATCCGGTGCCTCTGATGTGGCCAAGGAGGTGGCAATCCTAAACTTCGTCTTCATATCCCAGAAAGGAAGGAGACGATGGTGGACTGGAAGAGAGGGGAGCATCTGGGACATCCCTGGAACCTCTACAATGGGGGGGGGGGGGCTCCGGGAGTTGGGGGCGGTGAGGAGGAACGTCAGAGTGGGTCGGGGATTGAAGACATCGCCAGCGGCAGAGGATCCGATCAGCCAGGAAATATCAAGCAGAAGATTCCAGTAGAAGTCTCCGGGGGCAACGAGAGGGAGGAAAAGGTGGAGAGGTTCTATTTGCCAACTTGATTGAATAAAAGTGGGGAAAGTCCAGAAGTCATCTTTACTATGGGGCCACAAGGGTTCTCTACTATGGGGCCACAAGGGTTCTCTACTATGGGGCCACAAGAGTTCTCTACTATGGGGCCACAAGGGCTCTCTACTATGGGGTCACAAGGGCTCTCTACTATGGGGCCACAAGGGTTCTCTACTATGGGGCCACAAGGGTTCTCTACTATCGGGCCACAAGGGGTCTCTACTATGGGGTCACAAGGGCTCTCTACTATGGGGCCACAAGGGTTCTCTACTATGGGGTCACAAGGGCTCTCTACTATGGGGCCACAAGGGTTCTCTACTATGGGGTCACAAGGGCTCTCTACTATGGGGCCACAAGGGTTCTCTACTATGGGGCCACAAGGGTTCTCTACTATGGGGCCACAAGGGTTCTCTACTATCGGGCCACAAGGGTTCTCTGCTGCAGGGGGTACAGATGAGCTATACTATGGGGCCAAAATGTATCTTTACTCCAGAACCACAAGGGCTCTCTTCTATGGGGCCACAAGTGACCATTACTAAAGAGCCACAAGAGATCTTTACTATGGGGCCACAGAGGATCTTTACTATGGGGCCACAAGTGACCATTACTAAAGAGCCACAAGAGATCTTTACTATGGGGCCACAAGTGACCTTTACTACAGAGCCACAGAGGATCTTTACTATGGGGCCACAAGTGACCATTACTAAAGAGCCACAAGAGATCTTTACTATGGGGCCACAAGGGTTCTCTACTATGGGGCCACAAGGGTTCTCTACTATGGGGCCACAAGGGTTCTCTACTAAGGGGCCACAAGGGTTCTCTGCTACAGGGGGTACAGATGAGCTTTACTATGGGGCCAAAATGTATCTTTACTCCAGAACCACAAGGGCTCACTACTATGGGGCCACAAGTGACCATTACTAAAGAGCCATAAGAGATCTTTACTATGGGGCCACAAGAGATCTTTCCTACGGAGCCACAAGAGATCTTTATTATGGGGCCACAAATTATTTTTACTCTGGAGCCACAAGGCTTTTCTACTATAGGGCCACAAGTGACCTTTACTATGGGGCCACAAAAGACCTTTAGTCTGGAGCCACAAGGGTTCTCTACTATGGGGTCACAAGTGACCTTTACTACAGGGCCACAAGGGTTCTCTCCTATGGGGTCACATGTGATCTTTACTCCGGAGCCACAAGGGTCCTCTATTATGGGGTCACAAGAGACCTTTACTCTGGAGCCACGGGTGATCTTTACAGTGAGGATACAAGTGACCTTTACTTTGGGGCCACACGAGTTCTCTACTATGGGGCCCCAAATGACATTGACTTAAGAGCCATAAGTGACATACACTACGGGGCCCCAAGTGACATTGACTTCAGAGCCACAAGTGACATATTATGGGGCCCCAAATGACATTGACTTCAGAGCCATAAGTGACATACACTACGGGGCCACAAATGTTCTATACTATGGGGTCCCAAATGACATTGACTTCAGAGCCATAAGTGACATACACTACAGGGCCACAAATGCAGAAGTGGTTAATAAATTGGTCATGGCACAATGCACACATTACATCTCCACCATTGTATGGCACAGGAAGATCGATGGTCGTTCAGATGTACAGCGTCCCTCCATGGAACCTTCTAGATCTTAGCACAATGACGAGTACTGCTTGGTAAACATGGCCTAGCAGTCCATAGTAAGGCCACATCGAGGGTAAGAGTCCAGTAAACAATTGAATAAGGCATCTCTCAGAGATCTGAGAGCGTTGGATTTCAGGCACTGGGGGAAGTGTCTAGGTTGACTGCCCAAAGGCAGAGGATGGCACTGACAAAGTCTGTGATAACTGTCCCTCCCTCTCATTGGCCAGTCCCAGCAGATAATTCCAGAAAGATCGGGAACTGAGGTATTTCAAAAAAGTCGGAGCCTCTGCTGCTTATTGGACCGACATCCAGTCACAAAGTCCTCCATGTGGATGGTCAGGCCTCGCTGATGCCCCCTATCTGCCACATGGGGTCATTGAAGTCCTGCTCAGTCAAGTTGACGGTGTAGGGGACGTCGATGATTGAGGTAGATGGGTCGCGCTGATCGCTGGACGATCGCCAGGAGTTCAATGGCCGCAGGGAATTCTTGAACCTCTGATAAAGACAAAAGAGAAATATTAGAGTGCAGACATTTCACTTTTATACTTCAGCCACATTGTAGATTGTAAGCTCCTATGACCAAGGCTCTGTGTAATCACATCTTTATTTATTGTGCTGCTCAAGTCACCACATTTTTCCCATCTCACTCTCCCCGTATTATTCTGTACAAAGGATGGCGCTATATAACTAATTCCTCCTAACAATGGAGTCAGGGGATTGTGGGGAGTTGTAAATCTCCATACACATCGTACAATATGGGAAAAGGTCTACTCACATCGCACAGTGTCCCGCTCTCCCGGAAGATGGCGACTCCAGCCCAGATGGGGATCTGGATGCAGCACAGGGTGCCCATACATATGCCCAGAGCCTTGCCCCAGCGGGGGTACTCATAGGGCCCATAGTGCAGTGGAGTGTTGTACATTTCCATGAAGATGTAGAAGAGGATGAACTACGGGAGAGGAAATCGTTATTAGAAATGAAATATATACACAGTGACCTGAGTAGAGTTCCAGTACTGTGACCTTAGGGGTCGGAGAGGTGGCTGCTGACCCTGAACCCCCAAAATGTCCCCAGTCTAGAGGAGAGGAGGTCTGAGACACAAGAGGACTCTATTAGATCTCCAGTCACCGACCCCCCCCCCCCCCACACACACACCTTCCTGGCATTTGTTCAGTTCTCATAAGATGACCTCTACCGACTCTCGCTATCCTACACCTCTACGACTCTTACTATCCAAGACCTCTACCGACTCTTACTATCCAAGACCTCTACCGACTCTCACTATCCTAGACCTCTACCGACTCTCGCTATCCAAGACCTCTACCGACTCTCGCTATCCTACACCTCTACCGACTCTCGCTATCCTACACCTCTACCGACTCTCGCTATCCTACACCTCTACCGACTCTCGCTATCCTACACCTCTACCGACTCTCGCTATCCTACACCTCTACCGACTCTCGCTATCCTACACCTCTACCGACTCTCACTATCCTAGACCTCTACCGACTCTCACTATCCTAGACCTCTACCGACTCTCACTATCCTAGACCTCTACCGACTCTCACTATCCTAGACCTCTACCGACTCTCACTATCCTAGACCTCTACCGACTCTCACTATCCTAGACCTCTACCGACTCTCACTATCCTAGACCTCTACCGACTCTCACTATCCTACACCTCTACCTCTACCGACTCCTACTATCCTAGACCTCTACCACATCCTACACCTCTACCGACTCTTACTATCCTAGACCTCTACCGACTCTCACTATCCTAGACCTCTAACGACTCTCACTATCCTAGACCTCTACCGACTCTCACTATCCTAGACCTCTACCACATCCTACACCTCTACCGACCCTTACTATCCTAGACCTCTACCGACTCTCACTATCCTAGACCTCTACCAACTCTTACTATCCTCTACCTCTACCGACTCTTACTATCCTACACCTCTACCTCTACCGACTCCTACTATCCTAGACCTCTACCACATCCTACACCTCTACCGACTCTTACTATCCTAGACTTCTACTGACTCCTACACCTAAACCTACTCTTGCTATCTTACACTTCTACCGACTCCTGCACCTCTACCGACTCTTACTATCCTACACCTGTACCGACTCTTGCTATCCTAGACCTCTACCGACTCCTACACCTCTACCAACTCCTACTATCCTAGACCTCTACTACATCCTACACCTCTACCACATCTTACTATCCTAGACCTCTACTGACTCTTACTATCCTAGACCTCTACCGACTCTTACTATCCTAGACCTCTACCGACTCTTACTATCCTAGACCTCTACCGACTCTCACTATCCTAGACCTCTACCGACTCTTACTATCCTACACCTCTACTGACTCCTACTCCCCTGCACCTCTACCAACTCTTACTATCCTATACCTCTTCCACCTCTTACAACTGGGCCTCCTTTATCACTTTCTTGCTATGGCAGTGGAAAGGGTGGGATGGATTAGAATTCATGCGGGGTTTAGGGGAAGGTGGATGGAACAGGTGTACGGGGTTGGGGGGGTTTAGGTGAGGGTGGAGGACAAAGGTGTATTGGGGGGTTTAGGTGAGGGTGAAGGGCACAGGTGTATGGGGGGGTTTGGTTGAGGGTGGAGGTGTAAGGGGGGTTTAGGTGAGGTGTACGGGGGGAGGGGGGTAAAGGTGAGGGTGGAGGGTGTGACGGGAGTCACTTTAGGCTGGAGGGCTTGTGGAACCCAGAATACCTTAGAGAGGTTGTCCAGCATCCCCGTTCCCTCTTATGTGTAAGTCACACTGTGTCTATAAAGGGGCACAGGGTGACCAAGAACCCCAGTCTGGTCTGCACTAATCAGACTCGCTGTACAAACACACCGGACTCAGCCTTTCCTGTCACCCCGGTTATCCTGGGTTCTATATGTGTGGTTTGTGTTGGGGGAGGGGCTCTTTCACTTGGGACAATAATATTTCTGGTGTAACGCTCCTGCGTTTTATGTATAATGTGGATTTACAGCTGCAGAAATATTCCACTTCAGTAGTCATGTAGAGAAACGCTGAGACACCAATCCCAACTCCCAAGACTCATCATGTGTGGATAGTCTCAATTCAGCAAGTAGATACACACACTCAATAAGATGTTCCAAGAGTGACTTATATGTATAGTAATATAGTGATGAAAGGCTGAAGAGACAGGTTGGGTAGAGATGGTAGATGACAGACACTTGAAAGGAATGTTCTTGAAAGTAAGATAGTAGCAGATGGGATGCAGATAGGTTTAGCAATCATGTATGGTAGCAGATGATAGAGTAGCAGGTGAACATACAAGAGAGATCAACCCAGTGCAAGAGCAGATGGTATTAGGCTCAAGAGCTAGCAATCTTAGTTAATGCAGATGTAGTAATAGTCCTTAGTATGCAGAGCTAGATAGTGTAAGCTTTAGTATGAAGGTTATAGAGGTTTCCCCTGTGGGGTACTTATCACTAGTAGCAATGTAGTAGAGGAGAGGTTCGGCAAGAGCGGATGATCCGGTAGCGGGATACAGGGATCAGCAGCGTGGTTCCGATAGCGAGGTATGCTTGCAAGCATGAGAGCTTCAAGGCAGATTATGCGGCGTTGAACGAACATGTGAGTGAGACCGCCGGAGGTTGAAATAGCCGCTCCAGCGGGGCTTAGTGATGACAGCATCGGTCTTAAAGGTGTATGTGCACCTTACCAAAAGAGAATGGTGGGGCGCATACACTTAGGAAAAGTGGAATTAGGGTACCAAAGGTACCAGAACATTACAGTACTCCCCCCTTAAGGCCGGCTCCTGAAGGCCTCTGGAGCTGGTTTGTCTGGGTACTTCACATGAAAGTTGCGGATTAATCTAGGGGCATGTATGTCAGAGGTGTTTAGCCAGGTGTCGTCTTGGGGCCCATAGTTCTTCCATCAAACTAAGTATTGAAGTTTTCTTCTGTGGATACGAGAATCCAGAATCTCTTTTATCTCATATTCTTCTCCACCTTCAACTTGTACAGGAGGAGGAAGTGGGATAGTAGGCCTTATTCCTTGGTCAGGAACATGGGGCTTCAGTAGCGACACATGGAAGATGGGATGTATTTTTAGGTCTATTGGCAATGTAAGCTGTACTGCAGCTTTTCCAATAAGTTTCTTGATTGGGAAAGGTCCCAAGAAGAGAGGTCCAAGCTTTTTGCTAGGGATTTTCAGTCTTAAATTTTTTGTTGAGAGCCAAACGAGGTCCCCAATAGCATACTGAGGAGAAGGTCTTCTACGAAGATCATAGTACTTCTTTTGTTGACTATGAGCGTGTGCAATGGTAGTATGAAGCAAACCCAGAGAGTCCTTTATTTGGGTAAGATAGTCTGAAGCTACTGGGTTATTTGAAGGAAGGATGCGTGGTGGAAGAATAGAGGGATGAAACCCATAGTTCAAGTAGAACGGACTCTGCTTGGTCGTACTGTGGGTTGCGTTGTTGTAGGCAAATTCTGCCAGGGGGAGAAGATCCACCCAATCATCCTGTTGGTAAGAAGTGTAACAACGTAAATACTGCTCGATGCATTGGTTGACTCTTTCAGTCTGTCCGTTGGTCTGCGGATGGTAAGGAGAAGTGAGCTTCCGCTCGATCCGTAGTATGTGACATAGTTCTTGCCAGAACTTGGAAATAAATTGTGATCCACGGTCAGACAGAAGAGTTTTTGGGATACCATGTAACTTAAAGACATGTTTCATCAGGAGTTCTGCCGTTTGTTTGGACGAAGGTAGTCTGCGAATAGCAATGAAATGTGCCATTTTTGTCAGATGGTCCACTGACACCAAGATGGTATTAAATCCTTTGGAAGGAGGTAGTTCTACTATAAAGTCCAAGGACACAACTTCCCATGGAGTTTGGGGTATTGGTAGACTGCATAGTAGACCGGATGGTCTCGTAGTGTCAATTTTGGACCTGGCACAGACATTGCATGAAGAAACGAATTTTTGTATAGATGTTTTCATGTCAGGCCACCAGAATTGCCTGGTAATCAGATTAAGAGTCTTTGTCATACCCATATGTCCTGCCATAGGCACATCATGAGATAATTCCAAGATCTTGGTGCGCATGGTAGGTGGTATGTAAAGTTTGTCGTTGTAGTAGAGGAAGCCTTCTGCATCAGTATTTAGTTGTGGTGGGGGTGAATCCAAACTTATACCATGCAAAACCTCTTCCTTCAAAGAACGGACAACTCCAATAATGCGTTTGTGAGGTATTATAGGAACGGAAGGGATTTCGAAGTAGTTTTCTTCAGTTAGTCGTGATAGTGCATCCGCCTTTTTGTTCTTATCTGCAGGTGTGTAAGTCACTAGGAAGTTAAACCTTAGAAAGAATAGTGACCATCGTACCTGTCGATGCGAGAGAGTTTTGTTAGTCTGAAGATATTGGAGGTTTTTATGGTCCGTGTATATAAGTATTGGTAATCGGGTGCCTTCGAGTAAATGTCGCCAATTCTCCAGAGCCAATTTTATAGCAAGCAGTTCCTTTTCACCCACGGGGTAATTTATCTCTGGACTGTTTAAGGATTTAGAAAAGAAGGCCACTGGATGAAGTGGTGAAGTGTGAGTTGGTCGTTGGGAGAGTATTGCTCCTACTGCCATGTTTGACGCATCTACCTCCAGAATGTATTGGAGGGATGGGTCTGGATGGCGTAATATGGGAGCAGAAGTAAACCTTGTCTTTAACAAGTGAAAAGCTTTATTTGCTTCATCTGACCATTTGAATGTTTTTTAATGCTAGTGAGCTGTGTGAGGGGTCTCACAATGGCAGAGAAGTTCCTGATGAATTTCCTGTAGAAATTAGAAAATCCAAGGAATCGCTGTAGCGCCTTGCGTGTAGTTGGTGTAGGCCAATCCTGAATGCAGGATATCTTACTCATGTCCATCTTGATTCCTGTTTTGGATATGATGTAGTCTAGAAAGAGTACTTCTTCTTTATGAAACAAGCATTTTTTCAGTTTCACATAAAGGTTGTGTGCAAGCAATCTCGATAATACTAGTCTTACATGTCTTATGTGTTCAGACAGGGTCTGTGAATATATAAGTATATCGTCCAGATATACCACAACACAGACATCTAGTAAGTCTCTGAAAATATTGTTTATAAATCGTTGAAAGGCTGCAGGGGCGTTGCATAACCCGAATGGCATTACAAGATATTCGAACAATCCGTATCTGGTTCTGAATGCAGTCTTCCACTCGTGTCCATCACGGATTCGAATGAGATTGTATGCTCCTTTCAGGTCCAATTTTGAAAAATAGGTAGCTCCACGCACCTGTTCAATGAGCTCAGGGATAAGCGGTAGAGGATAGCGATCTTTTATTGTAATAGCATTCAATTGCCTATAGTCGATGATAGGCCTGAGACTTGAGTCCTTATTGCGGACAAAAAAGAGTCCTGCTGCTGTGGAAGAAGTGGAAGGTCTAATAAAACCTTTTTCCAAATTCTCATCCAAATATTCTTTGAGATGGGAAAGTTCATCCTGTGAAAGAGGATAAACATGACCGAACGGCAATTTGCTATTTGGGAGTAGATCAATGCTACAATCATAGTCTCGATGGGGAGGTAGTGCTTGAGCATTTTTCTCAAGAAAAACCTCAGAGAGATCCTGATAACATAGTGGTGCAATCTCATCTGTCACCACAGACAGGATCTTCCCGAAAGACGGGAGGTTACACGTACCCTCGCAATAGCAAGAGAGGAAGGTCAGGGTCCGTTCCTTCCAATCTATGGTTGGTTGATGTGTGTGCAACCAGGGAAGTCCCAAAACAATGGGAAAGTGGGGTGAGGGTATTAGATCGAAGGTAGTGGTCTCCATATGAGACCCGTTAGTAGTGACTAGGAGTGCTTGTGTCTGATCAGTGATCGGACCAGAGGATAAAGGAACACCGGTAATAAGACTCACTGAGACAGGTTTAAGTTTAGAAATAATAGGAACTTTATTTAAAGCAGCAAGACGTATGTCAATATAATTTCCACAAGATCCTGTGTCAATCATGGCCTTAGTAGTAATCCTGTTCTGGTCCCACTGTAATGTTAAGCAAACAGAAAGGTAAGGGTTAGTGATTGAAGTTGTCAATCCCCCTAGGAGGACATGTGAACACTCACCCTTCTTTTTGTAGACTAGGGGACAGACATTTATCTTGTGATCCGGGGATGCACAGTACAAGCAGAGATTACCAGATCGTCTTCTGGCTCTTTCCATAGTTGATAGAGGTGGGCGTATGGTTCCTACCTCCATAGGAACGGGGTCAACGGCCGAAATCCGAGAAGAACTGGATAATGGCATTCCCATTTTTTCAGCCTTTTTTTCTCGTAGTCTTCCATCTATGGTAATACTGAGTTGTATCAATGCATCCAGGGTTTTTGGCAGATCCGCTCGGGCGAGCTCGTCTTTAACGGCCTCTGATAGGCTAAGCCTAAATTGAGTTTTCAGAGATGCATCATTCCATTCTGAATCAAGGGTCCATCTCTTGAATTCTGCGACAAAGTCTTCCACAGGTCTCCTACCTTTCAAGGATCTTAATTGAAGATCGGCGGTACTCTGCCTATTGGGATCATCATATAGGCTAGTAAGTTCTGCTAGAAATAAGGTATAGGATTTGAGAAGCTGGTCGCTTTTCTCAAAAAGAGAATCTGCCCAGGCCCGAGGATCGCCTGTTAGGTAAGAAATAATAGTACAAACCTTAATGTGATCAGTAAGGTAGGTACGGGGTTTTAGCAAGAAAAGTAACTCACATGCGTTTTTAAATTTTTTGCGATCGACTGTAAATACCAAAGGAGGATTTATTTTGGGTTCAGGGGACTGAGCAGTGGTAAGTTGTGTCAGTCTGGTTACCTGCTGCGTCAGAGCCTGATTTTCTTCTCTTAATTCAGCAAGTGCGTGTATTAACGCAGTTACTTGCTGTTTTAATTGTGTCACCTGAGTGGTTATTTCTGCTGAATCCATTTGAGGTTCGTTCAATCTGTAACGCTCCTGCGTTTTATGTATGATGTGGATTTACAGCTGCAGAAATATTCCACTTCAGTAGTCATGTAGAGAAACGCTGAGACACCAATCCCAACTCCCAAGACTCATCATGTGTGGATAGTCTCAATTCAGCAAGTAGATACACACACTCAATAAGATGTTTCCTAGAGTGACTTATGTATATAGTAACACAGTGATGATAGGCTGAAGAGACAGGTTGGGTAGAGATGGTAGATGACAGACACTTGAAAGGAATGTTCTTGAAAGTAAGATAGTAGCAGATGGGATGCAGATAGGTTTAGCAATCATGTATGGTAGCAGATGATAGAGTAGCAGGTGAACATACAGGATAGACCAACCCAGTGCAAGAGCAGATGGTATTAGGCTCAAGAGCTAGCAATCTTAGTTAATGCAGATGTAGTAATAGTCCTTAGTATGCAGAGCTAGATAGTGTAAGCTTTAGTATGAAGGTTATAGAGGTTTCCCCTGTGGGGTACTTATCACTAGTAGCAATGTAGTAGAGGAGAGGTTCGGCAAGAGCGGATGATCCGGTAGCGGGATACAGGGATCAGCAGCGTGGTTCCGATAGCGAGGTATGCTTGCAAGCATGAGAGCTTCAAGGCAGATTATGCGGCGTTTAACGAACATGTGAGTGAGACCGCCGGAGGTTGAAATAGCCGCTGCCAAGGGGCGCTCAGTGATGACAGCATCGGTCTTAAAGGTGTATGCGCACCTTACCAAAAGAGAATGGTGGGGCGCATACACTTAGGAAAAGTGGAATTAGGGTACCAAAGGTACCAGAACATTACATCTGGACACTGTCCCTCAGGAAATATCTGAAGATGAACGGTCTGATTTTTCAGATTGCTAGAATATTGCAGGAGTGTCTCATATACCCTTGCTAGATAGGTGGGGTTTGTTATTGTTAAGTGCCTGTATCCCATTGTTTTATTGATTCTTTCTGCCTTAAGATCAACCTATTATGGGATGTATATGTGTATGTGGATTGACTGCTAAGGGGGAGGGGGGGTTGTCCCACAGTTTAGATCTCTTTGTGACTGTGTTTGAATAAACGGTTCTTATTCTGGTTTACTCTAAAACTGGTACTGCCTTGTTCTTGGGGTAATTATAGCCAGATTCATGGATCTCATGTTCCAGAGCTTAGGAAGCAGGTTACTGGTGGAGATACCCAGTTGGTGGTGTCCAGATTCCGTCACATTGGTGGGATGCTTCCTGCAGACTGGGAAATCCAAACCTCCACCGGGATCCAAGATCGGGATAGCAGACTTTGGTCGACCCAACGGAGATATGGACCTGGCCTCAGAGTTTGAGGGGCTGCTGCAGATCACCCTTTCAGTATACCCCAGGACGGTGTCTTCAAATCAATACCTGGAGCTCAGGCAGCATATTTGGGTGGAGCTCTGGATTGGAGCCCTCCAGCTTGCTGGTATATACCAGGGCAAGTGCTTTCCAACCCAAGGGCAACGGGCCAGTGATCAAAAGGAGTTGCGGATGCATTGCTGGGAGAGCGGCCCCAGGAGCAATGGGTATCTGAGTTGGACAGGCTGGTCCAGCAAGAGATAGAGCTGGACAATCAGTATCGGGCTCTGCAATGGCACGCAGAGCAGAAATATTCAGAAGAGACATCAGAATGCTCTCCGGAGGGATATGACTTTGGTGGCCCTGGATTGCTGTGGGAGAGCCTTACAGATGCGTTTGTGTTTGGTGATGAAGGGGAACCTACCCTTGAGAACCTGCAAGAATACAGAGAGGCTATGCTCCGTCTCACAGGGGTCTCAGAGCTTAAACCTGATCTACAACACTTGCTAAGGAAAGAACAGCATCTGGAAAGGGCATACAGGAAACTGCTAGAACACGTTCAGCAGCATGCCTTAGAATCGTCAGTGGAAACTCCGAAGATTGCTGTTCCCAAAGATGAAGTGCTGACAACTGTTGTGGAAATTTTGGTTGTGGACATTTTCTTTCGTTTAAATAGTCATAATGTCTCCCAGTGTCGAGTTTTACCGATAATCGCTATTTACAGTGATTATCGCTTTAACTGTCATTGCAGGAAAGACTTGTCGGTGAAAACCTTCCATCGGATGAGATGGCACAATACTAGTACCAAGATTAATAGAGGGCATCTTTTAGTCACATTCGGATCCGTGTGATTGAAACACTGCTACTATTGTCTTATGCAGATAAAGCCTCATCAACTGGAACAGTTAGAATGGTCACTGTCATATTTGGTTTATAAAAATAAATATATATAAATCATGTATGATTGGACCCACTAATAAGTACGAGTACATGTTTATGGATTGACATGAATGAACAATGAAAAGCCATGTGCCCCTTGTGGCAGTTGAGCCCTTTGTTCGCTCGTGTCCATTCATGGGCATGTACTCTACAGTTTCTATTGTGTTTTTTGAATGTATATGTGTTCTGTGATTGGTGGTTGTGAAGCCACTCCCTGTAACTCCCTTTTGTTCACTTGCTGTAAATAAACCCGCCCTGCCCTGAGAGGGACACAGAAGACACAGGAAGCTCACACACACACACACACACACACACACACACACACACATACACACACATACACAGACACAAGCTCACACAGCCATCCATCCATGCAGACACACAGAAACTCTTACCCACACACACACACACACACACACATAGATATCCGGAGAGAGACCTGGCAGATGGCATCGAAATGACCCAGCGCGTCTGTTCCCTTTTTTGTCGCCGATCGCTTGGTAAATCCTTATGCAAAAGAGCGGTACAATTGTACTTTTCAGTACAAGCTATTAATGGAGCTTGGTGCGTAATAATCTTGAGCGCACTGAAGCGGGTTTCTATGCTCCAAGCGCTATTAATTTCCACGACACAACAGGGCAGAGCCCAGCACCGATAACATCTTCTGTGTTCCACAGACAGGAGATGGTGAATCCTGATCCCTAGACACCACCAGAGACCGGGGATTTTTTCTGTTGAGGAGGAACAACCCGGTGAACCTCCAGCAGAAGAGCTGACTTCAGAGCATGGCGCTGTTGACCTCTGCATACAATAATCGGCGGCCCTGAAGGATTTGTGCAAGGCCACCAATGTTTCACTTTACTTCCCAGTGGAACAGCTGGAAGCTGGGCAGAACGCTACTGGCCTCTGCCCACAACAATCACCTCCGCAGGAGCTCCAGGGTGAGAATGCAATCGGCACCTCACAACTGCAGCTTGAGCTGATATCAGTGGATGGGACTGCGGTATTCACTGTCAGCAATCCAGCAGAAGGGCTGGCAACAGGGCAGAGTGCTGCTGGCCTCTGCCCCCAACTAACAGAAGATGGATTTCCTGTGGTAGTGGATGGGACTTCGGTTCCCACTTACACAACCCCAGAAAAAGTGTATGAGACTACTGTCTCCACCTGGATACCGCAGGGATGCTGGGTAGGCGGCCCAGATCCCCAACAGCATGATGGAGTGATCCCAGCCACCTTGTCTTCTCTACAGCGGCTAAATGGACTCCAGAGAGAAGGACCAGTCCACACTTCTCCCCAGCAGGGGTTGTGTTCTACAAGAGAGTCAGAGGTTGGCTGGGTGAGTAACGCTGTGTTCCGGACAATTTGTTTGGGGTACTGTGTGGGTGCAGACATTGGGGGATGGGAACTACGGACTAACTTCGAAGTCAACCCGTTTGGGGTCTCCTTCTGTGTTAGTCTCCTCCTGAAAGGGGAGAAATGGGACATGAGTCACTTTTAGTGACAACCATGTGATGGGAGTCACTTTGGTTGGGGGGCCTGTGGAACCCAGATTACCTTAGAGAGGTTGGGAAACTCCTTGTCCAGCTTCCCCGGCCCCTCCTATGTGTAAGTCACCCCATGTCTATTAGGGGCACAGGGTGACCAAGAACCCCAGTCTGGTCTGCACTAATCAGACTCGCTGTACAACCACACCGGACTCAGCATTTCCTGTCACCCCAGTTATCCTGGGTTCTATATGTGTGGTTTGTGTTGGGGGAGGGGCTCTTTCACTATAATATTTCTGAACAGTGTCCCTCAGGAAATATATGAAGATGAACAGTTTGACCTTTCAGATTGCTAGAATATTGTAGGAGTATCTTATAGACCCTTGCTAGATAGTGAGGTGAGGTGGGGGTGGGGTTTGTTATTGTTACGTACCTGTATCCCATTGTTCTATTATTTCTGTCTGCCTTAAGATCAACCTATTATGGGATGTATATGTGTATGTGGATTGGCTTCTAAGGAGGGGGGGGGGGGGGTTTCAAACAGTGTATATCTCTTTGTGCATGTGTTTGAATAAACAGTTCTTATTCTGGTTTACTCCAAAACTGGTATTGCCTAGTTCTTGGGGTAACTATAGCCAGATTCATGGATCCCGTGTTCCAGAGCTTAGGAAGCAGCTTCTTGGTGAAGATACCCAGTCGGGGTGTCTGGTTCCGTCACAGAGTGCACATGTGTACGGGGGTTTAGGTGATGGGGGAGGGCACCGGTGTATGTAGAGTTTAGGTGAGGTGTACAGGGGGAGGGGGGTATAGGTGAGGGTGGAGGGCACAGGTGTATGTAGAGTTTAGGTGAGGTGTACGGGGGGGTATAGGTGAGGGTGGAGGGCGGTGGGCACAGGTGTATGGGGAGTGTAGGTGGGGGTGGAGGGCACAGGTGTATGGGGGGTTTAGGTGAGGTGTACAGGGGGAGGGGGGTATAGGTGAGGGTGGAGGGCACAGGTGTACAGGAGTTTAGGTGAGGGTGGAGGGCACAGGTGTATGGGGGTGTAGGTGATGGTGGAGGGCAAAGGTGTACAGAGAGTTTAGGTGAGGGTGGAGGGCACAGGTGTATGGGGGGTTTAGGTGAGGTGTATGGGGGGGGGTGAACCTCTACTGACTCCTACTCCCCTGCACCACTACCAACTCTTACTATACTACACCCCTACCACCTCTTACAACTGGGCCTCTTTCATCACTTTCTTGCTATGGCAGTGGTGGAGGGAACAGGTGTACAGGGGGGGTTTAGGTGAGGGAGGAGGGCACAGGAGTATGGGGGGGGGGTTTAGGTGAGGGTGAAGGGCAAAGGTGTACGGGGGTTTAGGTGAGGGTAGAGGGCACAGGTGTATGGGGGGGGGGGGTTTAGGTGAGGGTGAAGGGCAAAGGTGTATGGGGGTTTAGGTGAGGGAGGAGGGCACAGGTGTAAAGGAGGGGGGGGGAGTTTGGGTGAGGGTGGAGGGCACAGGTGTACGGGGGTTTAGGTGAGGGTGAAGGGCAAAGGTGTATGGGGGTTTAGGTGAGGGAGGAGGGCACAGATGTACAGGGGTTTTGGTGAGGTGTACAGGGGGAGGGGGGTATAGGTGAGGGTAGAGGGCACAGGTGTACGGGGGTTTTGGTGATAGTGGGGGGCACAGGTGTACGGGGGTTTAGGTGATGGTGGAGAGAACAGGTATATAGGGGTCTAGGTGAGGGTGGAGGGCACAGGTGTACAGGGGTTTAGGTGAGGGTGGAGGGCACAGGTGTACAGGGGTTTAGGTGAGGGTGGAGGGCACAGGTGTACAGGGGTTTAGGTGATGGTGGAGAGAACAGGTATATAGGGGTCTAGGTGAGGGTGGAGGGCACAGGTGTACAGGGGTTTAGGTGAGGGTGGGGGGCACAGGTGTACAGGGGTTTAGGTGATGGTAGAGAGAACAGGTGTACAGGGGTTTAGGTGAGGGTGGGGGGCACAGGTGTACAGGGGTTTAGGTGATGGTGGAGAGAACAGGTATATAGGGGTTTAGGTGAGGGTGGAGGGCACAGGGGTTTGGGTGGGGGTGGGGGGCACAGGTGTATAGGGGTTTAGGTGAGGGTGGAGGGCACAGGTGTACGGGGGTTTAGGTGATGGTGGAGAGAACAGGTATATAGGGGTCTAGGTGAGGGTGGAGGGCACAGGTGTACGGGGGTTTAGGTGAGGGTGGAGGGCACAGGGGTTTGGGTGAGGGTGGGGGTGGGGGGCACAGGGGTATGGGTATTTAGGTGATCCACAATGAGAAATGTCCCAGCTGTCCTCCCAGGCCCAGACATAGAATTTCCTCTCTGGAAGTCGGTGACACTTACCAGCAGGAGGACCGGTGTGCAGAATACCCAGCATGCCTTGAAGTAGAAGAGGAGTTTGGTGCACCAGGGTGGACAGCGGCAAATCATATCCACAATATCCTGACAAAACTGATTCACACCTGAGAGCCGGAAAAAACACAAAATTCAATAAATTACAGAGAGAACAGCATGAGAATGAAAAAACAAAGACATTCTATACCCTTCCCCCTCCCACAATGGGGAGGCTTCTTTCAGTAGTTTGTGTCTCTGCCCCTCCCACAATGGGGAGATTTCCTGCAGTAGTTTGTGTCTCTGCCCCTCCCACAATGGGGAGATTTCATGCAGTAGTTTGTGTCTTTGCCCCTCCCACAATGGGGAGGTTTCCTGCAGTAGTTTGTGTCTTTGCCCCTCCCACAATGGGGAGATTTCCTGCAGTAGTTTGTGTCTTTGCCCCTCCCACAATGGGGAGGTTTCCTGCAGTAGTTTGTGTCTCTGCCCCTCCCACAATGGGGAGGCTTCTTGCAGTAGTTTGTGTCTCTGCCCCTCCCACAATGGGGAGATTTCTTGCAGTAGTTTGTGTCTCTGCCCCTCCCACAATGGGGAGGTTTCCCGGTAGTAATTATCAGTACACTCCCTCGGGCCCCTTTGATTTGGCCCTTAGTCTCTCCAGTCTCAGGGAAGTCATCTGGGGTGACGAAGGTTAAATAATAATATGGGGACACCGATGAAGTAAAATGATTGGCAGCGGATTGAGAAGTCCTTTCAGTTCTACAATATTGTTCTTCGATGGTGGCGTCCCCCTTGAAGGGCGGAGCTCGGTCCGCCATACTGGACTCCAGGGTGATGAGGTCCGGGACTCTGGGACAGCTCAGACCAGCCTGACCCTCCATTATTAGTATCCTCACACCTGAGAGGTATCAACAAATTATACCCCACCCCCCCCTCCAGACTCTGACCTGGGAGCTCTACCTGATGTCTCTCGAATTCCGATCCACCAGCCTGAGGAACACCATGAGATCTTCTCTGGAAACCCCCAACAATCCCACCCATGTCCCTCTCCCCCCATGGGTCACCCATTAGAAGGTTGGGTTGTCACTGTTTACCGGTCCGCCATGCCGATGGGCCGAACAGCAATCACACGATCGCCTAAAAAACTCTAGCCTTCCCCTTCCCGGTTACTAACCAGACGACAGTCACACCGACCCGGGTGGGGCCTCGGTCAGCCGCACTCACCGTAGAAGAAGGCGATGCCCATACACATGAAGAGGGTGATGATGATGAGGCCGAAGCTGGTGCTGTACGAGTCAATCAGGGTGAACCAGTAGATGCCGCCCTGTGAGGAGAAGGCAGGTATTATACCAGAGAACGAGCCTCACTGACCTTGGGGGGTAAATCTACCATTCACCGGATCCAATTATCCTAAACCCCCATAATCAGATAATTGCCCCCAGCTGTCCTCCCCGTATCACTGAAGATGGGAATTTAGGGGTTCTTTGGACAAGGACATATTTGCCCTCATTGGAAGTCGCCATACTTTTTTCAGCAGGTTGAAGTCCAATCTGGAAAGTTGCCGCGTGAAAAAATAAAAATAAATGTAAAATTTGGGAAAAAAGAGAAAAAAAGATCCCCCCGGGAACAGAGATTCATCCTTCCCTCTACTGAACACGATGATGGAGGTGGTGAGATCCATCTCCTCCACTCTGGGGGGGTTATAAAGGTGTAAATAAAAGGGTTAAAATAACCCCACTCCCAAGTCTGCCCATAGGCAGGTGCAGTCTACTTTCTCAACTGCAGGTGGCACTCCTCCACAGTGGAACCACAGCTGGAGAAGAAATCAAGCTCCTCTATGGTTTCATGCGTCACTGGGGAAGCACCCAATTGGATGTTGCCTCCCCATGTGACTCCGGTGGCCATCTTGGGTCAGACAGAGCCTACTAAAGGCCCTGACGCCCATGATTGGCGTGCTTTATGTGAGTCACAGTGTAGGGAGAGGCACCCCGTCTGATAGGGACAGCACTAGCAGTAGGGAAAGGTTCCTAACAAGGAGGGAAAGTGTAAGGTTCCAACTCCTTGGACATCTTCCAGCTTGGGCATTCCACTCTCTTAACAGATGCTGTCAACCCGGCTGATACCGGTCATCTTTGTATAGTTGGAAACCATGACTGCACCTGGTTGGGTAGATGTCCCTCCCCCCCCCCCCGGGTTGTTGTGAACTTTCCTTAAATTACCCTGTCTCGGGGTAAAAAGAGGTTCTGACCCAGGATTCTCGTCCAGTCAGGTTGAGGAGCTCCAGGGGTTTTCCTAATTCAGAGGAAACTTTTTTTCCGGAGTCCTGAGATTTCTTAGAGATCTAGGATGAAATCTCCAGTCCTAGGTCCTGGTCCTCAGAACCACCAGCACACTCATTGGACACTCATTGGACACTCATTGGACACTCATTGGACACTCATTGGACATTCATTGGACATTCATTGGACATTCATTGGACACTCATTGGACATTCATTGGACAGATGTGTGCTGGGTAAACGTGCAGAACGATTGTTTCGTTACGATTCTTTATTTAACTAATTTTGTTTAAAATCCTTTAATTCGTTTTGTTTATTCGTTTTCGATTCCAATTTTCTGAATTCAAATTGAATTAATTTAAACCGCATTCGGAAAATTTGAATTATAATTTATTTTATTCAAATTTAAGATTTTATTCTATTCTTTTCTTTTCTATACTAATCAATTCTATTTGAATTGAAATTTATTCTGTTCGAAAATTTGAATTTCAGAAGACGGTTGTATTTTTTCTATTTTGTTCTATTGTTTTTTTCTGTTCTATTATTTTCTATTCTATTCTGTTATATTTTCCTCTATTATATTCTATTCTATTTTTTTCTATTCTATTTTATTCATTTCTTGTTTTCAAATTCGATGTCAAAATCGATTCTAATCTGATTTGAATTTTATTCGCATGTCGGACGAATTTTGTTTCATTATTTTGGATTGGTTTAATTTCTTTACTATTGTGATTCGGAAATTTAGATCTATCCAAATTTACGAATAAAGAAAAGTTAATCCGAATTTCGATTTGGAATGAAAGGAACCGCACACATCTATTGCTGGGACCCTCCCTGGCAGACAAAGGAGGTCTCTGCCCAGTACAGATGGAAGCCAGAACAGCAAAGGGCTGCCAAGTGAATGGCTCCGGCTTTGAGGAGAGGTCCGGAGTGGTTTCATGGTCTGTAGACCAGACTAAAGGCCGGGAGACTTGACCTGGTTTGTCCTTTGGATGGAAGATGAATGTTTTATACTCCTACAGGGGGAACGGAATCCATTTTTGTTTTTTGATCTTTCTTGGAATAAAAATGGACAATAAAAACCCTTCAGAAGAATTCAGGGAATGTCCATGCGGAGAAAGTTCCCACACACTGGATCAATCTTCTATTATAAATATCAGAGGGTATTGATTTATAGGGCAGCTTGCACCTTAATATTTGAGGTGTGGCAATACTCACACGCTATTGGTTGATGATGGTGTCATGTGACCTCAGTAATATATCTGGAAACATACAGCAATGGCTTTGTAGTCTCACCTCTGTGACCAGCAGAAGTCCCAACAAGTAGAAGGAGAAGCAGAGAGCCCCCAGGAACATTGTCTTCCGTTTCCAATCCCGAAGTGTCGGGAACTCATCCAATATGGCCGTCGTGATCCCCTCCATATTCCCAAACTTGTAGAGGAGAGAGAAAAAAGAGTCACAAGCCAAATCCAGAGTATTACAGAGTGTGATGGACTACGGGGCACAGGAAATATGAAATCTACACCATCAGCCAGGACACCAACCCTATAGAAGGCCAGTCTCAAGTAGGTGCTCAGCCCGGACACCAACCCTATAGAAGGCCAGTCTCAAGTAGGTGCTCAGCTGGGACACCAACCCTATAGAAGGCCAGTCTCAAGTAGGTGCTCAGCTGGGACACCAACCCTATAGAAGGCCAGTCTCAGGTAGGTGCTCAGTCAGGACACCAGACTTATAGAAGGCCACCCTCAGGTAGGTGCTCAGCCGGGACACCAGCCCTATAGAAGGCCAGTCTCAGCTGGGACACCAGCCCTATAGAAGGCCAGTCTCAGGTAGGTGCTCAGTCAGGACACCAGCCCTATAGAAGGCCAGTCTCAGGTAGGTGCTCAGCCAGAACACCAACCCTATAGAAGGCCAGTCTCAGGTAGGTGCTCAGTCAGGACACCAGCCCTATAGAAGGCCAGTCTCAGGTAGGTGCTCAGCTGGGACACCAGCCCTATAAAAGGCCACCCTCAGGAAGGTGCTCAGCTGGGACACCAACCTTATAGAAGGCCAGTCTCAGGTAGGTGCTCAGTCAGGACACCAGCCCTATAGAAGGCCAGTCTCAGGTAGGTGCTCAGCTGGGACACCGGCCCTATAAAAGGCCACCCTCAGGTAGGTGCTCAGTCAGGACACCAGACTTATAGAAGACAAGTCACAGGTAGGTGCTCAGCAGGTACACCAGCCCTATAGAAGGCCACCCTCAGGTAGGTGCTCAGCTGGGACCCCAGCCCTATAAAATGCCACTCTCAGGTAGGTGCTCAGTCAGGACACCAGACTTATAGAAGGCCAGTCTCAGGTAGATATTCAGCCGAGACACCAGGCCTATTGAACGCCACCCTCAGGTAGGTGCTCAGCAGGTTCACCAGCCCTATAAAAGGCCAGTCTCTGGTGGGTGCTCAGCCAGAACACCAGCCCTATAGAAAACCAGTCTCCAGTAGGTGCTCAGCAGGTACACCAGCCCTGTAGAAGGCCAGTCTCCGGTAGGTGCTCAGCCGAGACACCAGCCCTATTGAACGCCACCCTCAGGTAGGTGCTCAGTCAGGTACACCAGCCCTATAGAAGGCCATCCTCAGGTAGGTGCTCAGTCAGGTACACCAGCCCTATTGAACGCCACCCTCAGGTAGGTGCTCAGTCAGGTACACCAGCCCTATAGAAGGCCACCCTCAGGTAGGTGCTCAGTCAGGTACACCAGCCCTATAGAAGGCCACCCTCAGGTAGGTGCTCAGTCAGGTACACCAGCCCTATAGAAGGCCAGTCTCAGGTAGGTGCTCAGTCAGGTACACCAGCCATATAAAAGACCAGTCTTCGGTAGGTGTTAAGCCAGGCCACCAGCCCTATAGAAATCCAGTCTCCGGTTGGTGCTCAGCTGGGACACCATCCCTATAGAGGGACCAAATGTCAGGGACACAGTCACTCCAAGCAGAGTTCCTCAGGTGTGCTGCAGTTTGGCTCATAGAACACACAGGAGATAATCTGATTGGTTCGGCTGGTGGGCGGAGACTTTGCCTTTTGCACCTGACTAGAGAGACATTTTTTTCTTTAGGCAATTTTTTTATTCACATTAATAGGATATAATGCATGGACCTATGGCATAGTTATTACTTACAGCCGGCAGGTGGTGAAGCTAAGTCAGTCCTTTGCCAGGAAATTTTACTGCTGTATTCAGGCAATGTATTACATTGGAAACACACAAAGATAAAGGGTAGGGGGGGGGGGGGGGTATTAACATAACAGATAAAACTCACCAAAGCCTGTAATGGCAGGTATTATACTCTGGTGGGACCACCTGGTGGCCGCTATCGGTCATCACCTGGACAGCCAGCAAATGGGAGGAACACAATCTACAGACTTCAATGATGGAGGTCTGGCGTCTGCCATGTTACACAAAGGTCGGTGTAATGGAAAGCTTTAGGCGAGAAACTTACCAGAGTGTCCACTCCCAGCGTGAAGAGCATCAAGAAAAACAAGATGGACCAGAAGACTGAACCTGGAAGAAGAGCAAGGGCTTCTGGGTAGGCAACGAATGCTAAGCCAGGGCCTGTGGGGAGACAATGGAAGTCAGTTCCATGCTATGATGTCATCACTTCCTTGCAGCATCTTATGACCAGACTTTCGGCCTGACCCTCACACTTACAGGAGGACACGCCCCCCCCCACACTTACAGGAGGACACGCCCACCCACACTCACAGGAGGACACGCCCCCCCACACTCACAGGAGGACACGCCCCCCCCCCCACACTTACAGGAGGACACGCCCCCCCCCACACTTACAGGAGGACACGCCCCCCCACACTTACAGGAGGACACGCCCCCCACACTTACAGGAGGACACGCCCCCCACACTCACAGGAGGACACGCCCCCCACGCTTACAGGAGGACACGCCCCCCCACACTTACAGGAGGACACGCCCCCCCCACACTCACAGGAGAACACCCCCCCACACTCACAGGAGGACACGCCCCCCCAAACTTACAGGAGGACACGTCCCCCCCCACACTCACAGGGGGACACGTCCCCCCCCACACTTACAGGGGGACACGTCACCCTCACACTCACAGGACGACACATCACCCCCCACACTCACAGGAGGACACGTCCCCCCACACTCACAGGAGGACACGTCCTCCCCCCACACTCACAGGAGGACACGTCCCCCCACACTCAGGAGAGGACACGTCCCCCCCACACTCACAGGAGGACGCATTCCCCCCACACTTACAGGAGGACACGTCCCCCCCACACTCACAGGAGGACACGTCCTCCCCCCACACTCACAGGAGGACACGTCCCCCCACACACTCACAGGAGGACACGCCCCCACACTCAGGAGAGGACACGTCCCCCCCACACTTACAGGAGGACACGTCCTCCCCCCACACTCACAGGAGGACACGTCCCCCCACACTCAGGAGAGGACACGTCCCCCCCACACTTACAGGAGGACACGTCCTCCCCCCACACTCACAGGAGGACACGCCCCCCCCCCACACTCACAGGAGGACACGCCCCCCACACTCAGGAGAGGACACGTTCCCCCCACACTTACAGGAGGACACGTCCTCCCCCCACACTCACAGGAGGACACGCCCCCCCCACACTCACAGGAGGACACGCCCCCCACACTCAGGAGAGGACACGTCCCCCCCACACTCACAGGAGGACACGTCCCCCCACACTCACAGGAGGACGCATTCCCCCCACACTCACAGGAGGACACGTCCCCCCCACACTCACAGGAGGACACGCCCCCCCCACACTCACAGGAGGACACGCCCCCCACACTCAGGAGAGGACACGTCCCCCCCACACTCACAGGAGGACGCATTCCCCCCACACTCACAGGAGGACACGTCCCCCCCACACTCACAGGAGGACGCATTCCCCCCACACTCACAGGAGGAAACGCCCCCCACACTCACAGGAGGACACGCCCCCCACACTCACAGGAGGACACGTCCCCCCCACACTCACAGGAGGAAACGCCCCCCACACTCACAGGAGGACACGTCCCCCCCACACTCACAGGAGGACACGTCCCCCCCACACTCACAGGAGGACATGCCCCCCACACTCACAGGAGGACACGTCCCCCCCACACTCACAGGAGGACACGCCCCCCCACACTCACAGGAGGACACGCCCCCCCACACTCACAGGAGGACACGCCCCCCCCCCCACACTCACAGGAGGACACGTCACCCCCGCGCCCCCTATCGGCTGGCCGCCACTGCACACCACGGAAGCCAAAGTTGATGCTTTAGTAAAAGCTCCAGCCCCAACCAACGTCCAGCAGCTGCGATCATTCCTGGGCTTGCTGAACTATTACCACAAATTCCTGCCGGATCTAGCACACACTTTGATTCCATTAAACAAGCTTTTGGAGAAACACTCCAGATGGAACTGGTCGGCTGCATGCCAACGTGCTTTTGAAGTTTCTAAGCGAAAGCTGTTGGCATCACGCATGCTCGTGCACTATGACCTCCAAAGGCCTCTCACCTTGGCTTGTGATGCCTCACCCTATGGTCTAGGGGCTGTACTATCTCACGTTTTACCAGATGGGTCAGAGAAACCTGTGGCATTCGCCTCCAGGTCCTTGACAAAAGCAGAAAGCAATTACTCTCACATTGACAAAGAGGCTCTGGTGCTCATATGGGCAATAAAGAAGTTTCATCTTTACCTGTATGGTAGGGAATTCACCATACTGACTGATCATAAACCACTCCTTCAGATCTTTAGCCCTGACAAAGGCATCTCCCAGATGACTGCAGCCCGTCTTCAACGCTATGCCCTATTCTTGGGAGCATATAGCTACAAAATCCAGTATCGCAGCCATCATGCCAATGCTAATGCGGGCGCCATGTCCCGTCTGACAAGGACATTAACAGACTCTTCTCCACCAGTCAAGAGTTGTCGTTACACCAGCCTGTCCTTTCTGTCTTCCGGGGAAGTAGCAGCCCATACAGCCAAGGATACCTTCCTTAAGACAATACTCTCCTGGGTACGGTACGGTTGGCCTGCAACTATCACACAGGATTATGAACCTTACTTCCGTAGGCGTCTGGAATTAACTGTGGCTGGCAACTGTGTTTTATGGGGACACCGTGTGATCGTTCCACAGACCCTCCGGAGACACATTCTGGACTTGCTACATACTGGTCATCCCGGGGGCACACGTATGAAACAAAAGGCCCGAGGCTATGTGTGGTGGCCGAACCTCGACTCCGATATCATGACATATGTGAATGCGTGTGCTGGATATGCACAAACTGCAAGAGACCCTCCTCGAGGGTGCGTCCAGCCCTGGACTTGGCCCACGGTTCCCTGGTTTCGCCTACACTTGGACTTTGCAGGCCCGATCAGAGGACACACCTTTTTGATCATTATTGATGCCCATTCAAAGTGGCCTGAGGTCATTCCTGTTACTCAGCCAACGACTAAGGCGATGATTTCCATACTGTTACATCTCGCTGCTACGTTTGGATACCCCAGAGAAATTGTCACAGACAACGGTGCACAATTCACAAGCCAGGAGTTTCAGGGTTTCCTGACTGCCCACAACATCAAACACAAGTTGACCGCACCTTACCACCCGGCTCAGGTTGAGGATCAGGGATCAGGTTGAGGTTCAGGGATCAGGTTGAGATTCGGGGATGAGGTTGAGGTTCAGGGATCAGGTTGAGGTTCAGGGATAAGGTTGAGGTTCAGGGATCAGGTTGAGGTTCAGGGATCAGGTTGAGGTTCAGGGATCAGGTTGAGGTTCAGGGATCAGGTTGAGGTTCGGGGATCAGGTTGAGGTTCGGGAATCAGGTTGAGGTTCAGGGATGAGGTTGAGGTTCAGGGATGAGGTTGAGGTTCGGGGATCAGGTTGAGGTTCGGGGATCAGGTTGAGGTTCAGGGATCAGGTTGAGGTTCAGGGATCAGGTTGAGGTTCAGGGATGAGGTTGAGGTTCAGGGATGAGGCTGAGGTTCAGGGATTAGGTTGAGGTTCAGGGATGAGGTTGAGGTTCAGGGATTAGGTTGAGGTTCAGGGATCAGGTTGAGGTTCAGGGATCAGGTTGAGGTTCAGGGATCAGGTTGAGGTTCAGGGATCAGGTTGAGGTTCAGGGATGAGGTTGAGGTTCAGGGATGAGGTTGAGGTTCAGGGATGAGGTTGAGGTTCAGGGATCAGGTCCAGGTTCAGGGATGAGGTTGAGGTTCATGGTAAATTCACATTATAACTCACCGGAATCGGCCACTTCCCCGACCGGCACTCGCTTCTTCCAGGCCATGTGACCCAGGATGGAGAAGATGGCGAATCCGGCGAAGAAGCTGGTGCAGCAGTTTCCAATGGCGATAACCAGCGTGTCCCTGAGATACAGAGAGACCGTCAGAGACCTCATACCTCTCTATAGGAGGGAATTCCCCAATGCCTCACCGTGCCTCCCGAGGGGCCAATCCCATCCCACAGGACTTTATTTATATGTAGGCCTAACAGTGAAAACAAAGACTTGATTGGCTGTCCTGGGTGAGGTCAGCCAATCACTGACCACCAGGGAGACAGCTTCCGATTCCCACTACAGCAACCCCCCCTCCCCCCTGGGGACCCCTCTCCCCCCGGGGAACCCCCCTCCCCTCCCCCCGGGGGACCCCCTGATGAAGAAGAGAAATTATCCAGCATGCTGATCAATAAATCCTGAGAAATGGTGACATCCTCAGACATGAAATCTGAACAAAGCCTCTCCATCTATAGTGTGCGCTTCTCCCAGTCCAGAGCACTGAGTGTAATTTCTCTCAGCTGCTTCCTTCCTCCGCTATCTGGATGAGTCTCCTCCCCCTTCCCTCTCTCCTCCGCTATCTGGATGAGTCTCCTCCCCCTTCCCTCTCTCCTCTGCTATCTGGATGAGTCTCCTCCCCCTTCCCTCCCTCCTCCGCTATCTGGATGAGTCTCCTCCCCCTTCCCTCCCTCCTCTGCTATCTGGATGAGTCTCCTCCCCCTTCCCTCCCTCCTCCGCTATCTGGATGAGTCTCCTCCCCCTTCCCTCCCTCCTCCGCTATCTGGATGATTCTCCTCCTCCTTCCCTCCCTCTTCTGCTATCTGGATGAGTCTCCTCCCCCTTCCCTCCCTCCTCCGCTATCTGGATGAGTCTCCTCCCCCTTCCCTCCCTCCTCCGCTATCTGGATGAGTCTCCTCCCCCTTCCCTCCCTCCTCCACTATCTGGATGAGTTTCCTCCTCCTCCCTCCTTCCTCCTCCACTATCTGGATGAGTTTCCTCCCCTTCCCTCCTTCGCTATCTGGATGAGTTTCCTCCCTCTTCCGCTATCTGGATGAGTCTCCTCCCTCTTCCCTCTCTCCTCCGCTATCTGGATGAGTCTCCTCCCCCTTCCCTCCCTCCTCCACTGTCTGGATGAGTCTCCTCCTTCTCCCTCCACCGCTATCTGGATCTCCCCTCCCCCCTTTCTCTGCTATCTGCATGAATCTCCTCCTACCACTCCCTCTGCATGAATCTCCCCCTCCCCCTATCTGCATGAGTCTCCTCTTTCCCCTCCCCCTTTCTCTGCTATCTACATGAATCTCCTCCCCCCTCCCCCTTTCTCTGCTATCTACATGAATCTCCTCCCCCCTCCCCCTTCCTATGCTATCTACATGAATCTCCTCCCCCTTCCTATGCTATCTACATGAATCTCCTTCCCCACTCCCCCTGCTATATGCATAAACCCCCCCACCCCTTTCTCTGCTGCCATCCAATAAGACATATCTGTACCGGCAGTGCACAGGCGGGTGCCGCACTCCAATACGACATATCGGTACCGGCAGGGCACAGGCGGGTGCTGCACTCCAATATTATATACCGGTGCTGGCAGTGCACAGGCGGGTGCCGCACTCCAATATTATATACCGGTGCTGGCAGTGCACAGGCGGGTGCCGCACTTACCTGATGACATTGTTGTCAAACTTGTTGTATGAAGCCATGGACAGCAGACCACCAAATCCAATCCCCAGAGAGTAGAAGATCTGAGAGGCCGCATCATTCCATACCTGGAGAGGACAGACAGGAGATGAAGTGTCCATAGATTGGAGGATAGTCCTCTGACCTGCCAGTCATCTGGTGTCTGTACCTAAAAGCTCATGATTACAATGTATTGGGGAGAGGGTCAGGGTTACATTGTATTGGGGAGTGGATCAGGGTTACATTGTATTGGTGAGTGGATTAGGGTTACATTGTATTGGTGAGTGGATCAGGGTTACATTGTATTGGTGAGTGGATCAGGGTTACATTGTATTGGTGAGTGGATCAGGGTTACATTGTATTGGTGAGTGGATCAGGGTTACATTGTATTGGTGAGTGGATTAGGGTTACATTATATTGGTAAGTGGATCAGGGTTACATTGTATTGGTGGGTGGATCAGGGTTACATTGTATTGGTAAGTAGATCAGGGTTACATTGTATTGGTGGGTGGATCAGGGTTACATTGTATTGGTAAGTAGATCAGGGTTACATTGTATTGGTAAGTAGATCAGGGTTACATTGTATTGGGGAGTGGATCAGGGTTACATTGTATTGGTGGGTGGATCAGGGTTACATTGTATTGGTAAGTAGATCAGGGTTACATTGTATTGGTAAGTAGGTCAGGGTTACATTGTATTGGGGAGTGGATCAGGGTTACATTGTATTGGTGGGTGGATCAGGGTTACAATGTATTGGTGGGTGGATCAGGGTTACATTGTATTGGGGAGTGGATCAGGGTTACATTGTATTGGTGGGTGGATCAGGGTTACATTGTATTGGTAAGTAGATCAGGGTTACAATGTATTGGGGAGTGGATCAGGGTTACATTGTATTGGTGGGTGGATCAGGGTTACAATGTACTGGTGGGTGGATCAGGGTTACAATGTATTGGGGAGTGGATCAGGGTTACATTGTATTGGTGGGTGGATCAGGGTTACAATGTATTGGTGGGTGGATCAGGGTTACATTGTATTGGTAAGTGGATCAGGGTTACATTGTATTGGTGGGTGGATCAGGGTTACAATGTATTGGTGGGTGGATCAGGGTTACATTGTATTGGGGAGTGGATCAGGGTTACATTGTATTGGTGGGTGGATCAGGGTTACATTGTATTGGTAAGTAGATCAGGGTTACAATGTATTGGGGAGTGGATCAGGGTTACATTGTATTGGTGGGTGGATCAGGGTTACAATGTACTGGTGGGTGGATCAGGGTTACAATGTATTGGGGAGTGGATCAGGGTTACATTGTATTGGTGGGTGGATCAGGGTTACAATGTATTGGTGGGTGGATCAGGGTTACATTGTATTGGTGGGTGGATCAGGGTTACATTGTATTGGTAAGTAGATCAGGGTTACTGTACATTGTATTGGTAAATGGATCAGGGTTACATTGTATTGGGGAGTGGATCAGGATTACATTGTATTGGGGAGTGGATCAGGGTTACATTGTGTGACAGGAGTCACTTTGGGCATGGGGGTTGTGGACCCCAAATTCCTTTAAAGAGGTTGGGAGGCACCATGTCCAGCCTTGTGTGGCTTTCTTATGTTTAAGTCACCCTTCATCTTTTATGGATGCAGGGTGACCAGGAGGGTGGTGTACACTGAGAATATGGTTTGGACTACTTCAAATGGGACAGTAATATGCATTACCAGTATCTCTCAGGAAATATGGAGATCTATCTTATTCCTATCAATAAAAAGAAAAGAGAAGGCGCCTGGCCCTTTAAATAAAAGATTGTTGAACCTGCTGCCCTTTTAATTGTAATAAAACAATAAATAGGTATATATCATAGGTAAAAAGGCGCTGGTAATCTTAATATATCACGTGTTATAAAAATTAATAGGTGATTTAAAGTGTAATATATGTGATTAAAAATTGCTACAAATATATATATGATCTACTATTGGTGGTCAATGCTAACCCGGAAGTAACACACAGAGGCATTCGGAACAGAGGCTGGGATACACATCCACCGCCGCAATACAAAGAAAGGGGGAAAGGAGATACAGGGTGCTGCAGATCCCCGGAGAATATCTTCCTAAGACCCAAAAAAACGATTTTGTACTGCCGAATTGCCCAGTGCCAGGAGGGCACAACAAATAGTAAGAGGCTAATTGTCACCTTATAGTGTATGTTTTTTGGAGAATAAAACAGTATTTCACTATTGGAGGCTATTTGTTCTTCTATATCTTTATGTGTATGGGGGGACTACATGGTCCAACTCGAGTAATATAGGAGCCAGAGATCCAAGCAATTGAGGAGAGGTCTGATCCACCCAATAAAGGGATCACAGGCGTTGGGGGTCCTTGTGACCTGCTGCTAGCTGGTAAGAGGCCACGGTTGTCACATCCCAGCACCTGGAGCACTGTGAATGGATTAATAAGAATCCACCAAGCACAATTTTGATTGCATGCTATTGCCTGGACTTTTAAACACTACTTGGAGCACATTTATATATTTATATTTTTAGATATTCTTATGTGATTTTTGTATGGAATTCTTTATATATCTATTTATTGGTTCACTGATCCACACCTTTGTGGATTAATTTACTTTGAGAAGCACAAACACTTCTGAATTGAAATTGCACTGGTATGCACTTTTCTTTGCTAATTGCACCAATAGTAGATCATATATATATTTGTAGCAATTTTTAATCACATATATTACACTTTAAATCACCTATTAATTTTTATAACACGTGATATATTAAGATTACCAGCGCCTTTTTACCTATGATATATATCTTATTCCTATACACTGTAAGGCACAGGAAGTGCAACTCCTAATTTGGGCGTCCAGGAACTATGAGAGACACCATGTCTGCTAATCAATGTGTATTAGCTGCAGAGAGAGGGGGGGTGTTGTTTCCAGCAGCCCCTCCTAAAGAATGTCTACTGATTAACTAAGTGCTTTTGTCTAAAATAGGACAGTATGTTAATTGGGTCTGAGACTATTGATAAGTATGTTAATGAGCTCACCTGGCTGTCTACTAAGGGATATAATTACACAGTCATTGTTCATGTGGTATTCTCAAAGTGTATATAAATGCTGTGTTTCTTTCAATAAACGAGCAGAAGAGAGTTATTCTCACTTGACCTCAATACAGAGCCTTGTCTCGTACTTGGGGGGGGGGGATTATTTCCCTTTCATACTTTGGGGTGTCGTTACACATTGTATTGGTAAGTGGATCAGGGTTACATTGTATTGGTAAGTGGATCAGGGTTACATTGTATTGGGGAGTGGATCAGGGTTACATTGTATTGGGGAGTGGATCAGAGTTACATTGTATTGGTGGGTGGATAAGGGTTACATTGTATTGGGGAGTGGAGTCAGTTGTTACAGACTCAACCAGGACAGGGGCTTTTGGGGAGGACTGCAGGGTGGCCTCCTGCCTACGGGCCCTGGCTTTTAAGGGAACACTACTCTTTGGGAGGTGTGTGCCTAGGGGACCCTTGGAGTGGTCTTGCTTCGGATTCAAGTCCATGTTTCCCCAAAACACACCGACTCCAGGAACTGGAGGGCCGTATAAATATTTGGGGTCTCTAGGTCCAAACCAGCAATGACTGCTCCAAACTGTGAGACTCGGAGCAGATGTGGAAATTACCAGCCTGGCCTGGTGCTGGGGTCTCCAGCTATCGTCTGTTTATTAATGTTTTAGGTGTTTATTGTGTCCCCCCATTGGGTCTCTCCCATTGTGTCTCCCCCATTGGGTCTCCCCCATTGGGTCTCTCCCATTGGGTCTCTCCCATTGGGTCTCTCCCATTGGGTCTCCCCCATTGGGTCTCCCCATTGTGTCTCTCCCATTGGGTCTCCCCCATTGGGTCTCCCCCATTGGGTCTCTCCCATTGGGTCTCTCCCATTGGGTCTCTCCCATTGTGTCTGTCTCATTGTGTCTCTCCCATTGTGTCTCCCCCCCATTGTTAATGAGATAATTGAGTCACCTATTGTTTGGGTCAGCTGGATTCTTTGGCTGACATGTTGAGGCTCTTATGATGGGATTGGCCTTGTGTCACCTCAAATTCGTTATCCAACCATTGTGTGATGTTTTGGGTGTCATTCCTTTGGTTCTACCCCCATAGCTTGTCTGTGTACGAGGTTTGGGGTAACAGGGCTGGTATTGGCGCTGGAATGGTTTGGAGGGCAGGAGGCGCTGTGTGGTGGAAAGAAGCACCCAAGCCGAGGTTGCAAGCAGTTCCGTCACATTTGGTGACAACGGTGGGATGCTTCTTGTAGTCTGGGACATCCAAACCTCCACCGAGATCTGAGGTCCGGATAGCAGAAGAGGAGAGGTACAGATATCAGCCGCCATGGAAGAGGAATTTGGGAAGGAGATTGCGAGAGATGTGGATACAGCACAGGGGACCGGTGCCACCACTCGTCCTGCTGGGATGGTATGACTTGGTCTGGTGGCATCTCTGGAAGGAAGCCCGTGAGCGGTGCAACTAGGGAAAAGTTCTCCCCTCCATCCAGGAAAGGTGCTGGTCGCAGTACAAAGTGTGAATGCTATTATTGGGGGGAACAACTGCACAAAGAGTGGACAGCTGAGTTGAGCAGGCTGGTCTGGGCAGAGATGCGGCTGGGCAAGAGCTACAGAGCCCTCCGCTGGTATGTAGCTCAAATGTGCCAATGGACAGCGGATGAACAGCCAATGGAAGGCTTTGGCTATGGGGGCTGCTGTATGGAGGATGTCTGAAGACCCTGACTTTGGAAGCGATCTGGAGTGGCGTTTGGAGGAAATCATGGAGTACAGAGACCAGATACTGAATGTCTCAGAAGTCTTCTGGGCACTGGAAGATTTGGAGTTTCTGGCCATTAAGGAATGGGAGCTGGAGATCACCTATAGACGGCTGCTAGAGACTCTGCTCAGCAACAGGTCTGGGCTTCCTTTGCCTGGGACTATCGGAGTACCAGCCGACATCTCTGAAATCCCGGCTGAAGTGTCATCAATGGGGCAGAGTAACAATGTGCTTTGCCCACCACCACCCGCAGCTATGGAAGCAGAACTCTCATGGCGGATGCAGCAATTGCGGGATAAACCTGTTTCTGCACTGGACGGGCTTAGATGCAGGAATGTGTCAGTCCAGCAGCTGGATGAGGGTACGGGATATGGAGCAGCTGGATGAGGGTACGGGATATGGAGCAGCTGGATGAGGGTACGGGATATGGAGCAGCTGGATGAGAGTACGGGATATGGAGCAGCTGGATGAGAGTACGGGATATGGAGCAGCTGGATGAGGGTACGGGATATGGAGCAGCTGGATGAGGGTACGGGATATGGAGCAGCTGGATGAGGGTACGGGATATGGAGCAGCTGGATGAGGGTACGGGATATGGAGCAGCTGGATGAGGGTACGGGATATGGAGCAGCTGGATGAGGGTACGGGATATGGAGCAGCTGGATGAGAGTACGGGAATATGGAGCAGCTGGATGAGGGTACGGGATATGGAGCAGCTGGATGAGGGTACGGGATATGGAGCAGCTGGATGAGGGTACGGGATATGGAGCAGCTGGATGAGGGTACGGGGATATGGAGCAGCTGGATGAGGGTACGGGAATATGGAGCAGCTGGATGAGGGTACGGGATATGGAGCAGCTGGATGAGGGTACGGGATATGGAGCAGCTGGATGAGGGTACGGGATATGGAGCAGCTGGATGAGGGTACGGGATATGGAGCAGCTGGATGAGGGTACGGGATATGGAGCAGCTGGATGAGGGTACGGGATATGGAGCAGCTGGATGAGGGTGGGATATGGAGCAGCTGGATGAGGGTACGGGATATGGAGCAGCTGGATGAGGGTACGGGATATGGAGCAGCTGGATGAGGGTATGGGATATGGAGCAGCTGGATGAGGGTACGGGATATGGAGCAGCTGGATGAGGGTACGGGATATGGAGCAGCTGGATGAGGGTACGGGATATGGAGCAGCTGGATGAGGGTACGGGATATGGAGCAGCTGGATGAGGGTACGGGATATGGAGCAGCTGGATGAGGGTACGGGATATGGAGCAGCTGGATGAGGGTACGGGATATGGAGCAGCTGGATGAGGGTACGGGATATGGAGCAGCTGGATGAGGGTACGGGATATGGAGCAGCTGGATGAGGGTACGGGATATGGAGCAGCTGGATGAGGGTACGGGATATGGAGCAGCTGGATGAGGGTACGGGATATGGAGCAGCTGGATGAGAGTACGGGATATGGAGCAGCTGGATGAGGGTACGGGATATGGAGCAGCTGGATGAGGGTACGGGATATGGAGCAGCTGGATGAGGGTACGGGATATGGAGCAGCTGGATGAGGGTATGGGATATGGAGCAGCCGGCTTATCTTTCCAGTGGCAGTTCAAGGGCCGGGGTGGAGAGGAAGCTACAGATCCCAGAAAGCATGGATTTTGATTGACTTTTCATCAGAGGATGTAACATTTACTGGAATTCCAACTGAAGTGCTGGCATTGGGCAGAGCATTGCCCTCATCTGTCCAGCACCTTCAGTGGCTACTGGGATCCAGGGAGAAGAGATGATGAACCTCTATCCCAGCCTCCAGCTCCAGACTCTTGGGATTTAATAGACTTTTGTGCTGAGGAGGAACAACCCAGTGAGCCTCCAGCGGAAGAGCGGGCATCAGGGCAAAGTGCTACAGATCTCTGCCCGACACCGGCAGCAGTTACGGGGACAAGGGAGAGAAGGTGGTAGTCCTTCATCTCCAACAACAGGCCCACAGTCCGGAAAGGAGGTGGCCATCCTCAGTCCCCAGCGGCAGTTCAAGGACCAGGGAGCGGAGGAAGCTGTCCTCACTCCCCAGCGGCAGTCCGAGATGAAGGGAGCGGAGGAAGCCGTCCTCACTCCCCAGCGGCAGTCCGAGATGAAGGGAGGGGAGGAAGCCATTCCCTCTCTCGAATGGCAGATCCACAGTCTGGGAGTGGAGGAAGCAGACCTCCCTCCCCAACAGTTAGCTGGAGCAGATGATGTAAGATCTCCAGCAGAAGCGCTGGCATCAGGGCAGAGTGCTACCAACCTCTGCCCAGCAACGGGGCTAGTGGCCCCTCTCTCCAGCGACAAGCTGATGCCATGAAGCTCCTACTCCCAGCTAGCAACAGGGCAGAGCACTGCTGGGCTCTGCCTAGCACCTAATGTAACTTCATGGCTCCAGGGGGCTGGGGCAGTAGGCCCCTCTCCCCAGTAGCAGACTGGGCCCTGCAACAGTAAAGACCACCAAGCAGAAGAGCTGGACACCTACTGACAACAACCCTTCCCTACAGCCAAGAATAGAAATCATGTTGACCACCTATGTAAGTTCACTCTGCCAGGTGGGGGTCTGGGACCTTGTTAGTCTACTTTTGATGGGAAAGAAGTGTAACAGACCCAACCAGGACAGGGGCTTTTGGAGGGGACTGCAGACTTGCTTCTTGCCTACCGACTTTAGGCCACTGATTTTAAGGGAACACTACTGTTAGGGAGGCATGTGCCGAGACTCTGGGAACTGGAGGACCCATATACATATTTTAGGTCTCTATGCCCGAACCAGCAATGACTGCTCCAGACTGAGACTCAGAGCAGATGTTGAAATTATCAGCTCAAGCAACCTGGTGCTGGGGTTCTCCTGATAAAGTCTGTTTACGAAGTGTGTCTCTCCCATTGTCAATTAGGTTACTTGAGTCACCCATTGTTTCTGTCTGTTGGCTAACTCTTGGAGGCATCTATGATGGGATTGGCCCTGTGTCAGCTCTTCTATGTTATCTATGATGGGATTGGCCCTGTGTCAGCTCTTCTATGTTTTCTATGATGGGATTGGCCCTGTGTCAGCTCTACCTCGTTATCTAACCATTGTGTGATGATTTGGGTAATATTTGGTTTTATTGTTCATTCCTTTGATTCTATCTCCCACATCTTGTCTGTGTACGATGGTTGGGGTATTGGCTCTGTGTACGATGGTTGGGGTATTGGCTCTGTGTACGATGGTTGGGGTATTGGCTCTGTGTACGATGGTTGGGGTGTACGATGGTTGGGGTGTACGATGGTTGGGGTGTACGATGGTTGGGGTATTGGCTCTGTGTACGATGGTTGGGGTATTGGCTCTGTGTACGATGGTTGGGGTATTGGCTCTGTGTACGATGGTTGGGGTGTACGATGGTTGGGGTGTATGATGGTTGGGGCATTGGCTCTGTGTACGATGGTTGGGGTATTGGCTCTGTGTACGATGGTTGGGGTGTACGATGGTTGGGGTATTGGCTCTGTGTACGATGGTTGGGGTGTACGTTGGTTGGGGTGTATGATGGTTGGGGTGTACGATGGTTGGGGTGTACGATGGTTGGGGTGTACGATGGTTGGGGTGTACGATGGTTGGGGTATTGGCTCTGTGTACGATGGTTGGGGTATTAGCTCTGTGTACGATGGTTGGGGTGTACGATGGCTGGGGTGTACGATGGTTGGGGTATTGGCTCTGTGTACGATGGTTGGGGTGTATGTTGGTTGGGGTGTACGATGGTTGGGGTGTACGATGGTTGGGATGTACGATGGTTGGGGTATTGGATCTGTGTACGATGGTTGGGGTATTGGCTCTGTGTACGATGGTTGGGGTATTGGCTCTCGGTCTGCTGGGACGGTTTGGAGGGCAGGAGGCGCTGTGTGGCGGAAGGAAGCACCTAATTGGGGTGCCAAGCGGTTCCCTCACAAAGGTGTTGTATAGACTGTACAGAGGAGTGCCATGGAGCCGAGGAGGACCCTCGATGGACAATAGAGGAAACATAACCCCCCCTCCCCCCCTCCCTACCTGAGCGCTCTGCAGTCTCCTCCAGTCAGCGGTCAGGTAGAAGCGCACTCCATCTATAGAACCCTCCAGGGTGGCGCCTCGTATGATCAACACAACCAGGACAACATATGGAAAGGTGGCGGTAAAATATACAATCTGTGGAGACAACCGGGGGAGTTACATACAAACCAATGGGATTTATAGAGAGAGAAGATGGGATTGTATAGAGGAAGGGGGAAGAGGGAAGAGGAAGGATAGGGATGAGGAGATGAAGAGGGAGGATAGGGATGAGGAGATGAAGAGGGAGGATAGGGATGAGGAGATGAAGAGGGAGGATAGGGATGAGGAGATGAAGAGGAAGGATAGGGATGAGGAGATGAAGAGGGAGGATAGGGATGAGGAGATGAAGAGGGAGGATAGGGATGAGGAGATGAAGAGGGAGGATAGGGATGAGGAGATGAAGAGGGAGGATAGGGATGAGGAGATGAAGAGGGAGGATAGGGATGAGGAGATGAAGGAAGAGGGAGGATAGGGATGATAGCGCAGGCTGTGGTCGCACCTTCCCTGAACTGCGGATCCCCTTGAGCATGCAGAGGAAGATGATGAGCCAGGCGG
The DNA here is from genome assembly GCF_965119305.1 of Pelophylax lessonae. Lineage (NCBI taxonomy): Eukaryota > Metazoa > Chordata > Amphibia > Anura > Ranidae > Pelophylax > Pelophylax lessonae. The sequence continues at coordinate 581,095 of NW_028120139.1, forward strand.
CGAGCAGACACAGGGCGAGTTGCCAGCGGACGGGACCCGGATCACTGAGGCCAGAACTGTGCACCACTCCCAGCACCTCCTCACTGCAAAGACAGGGGGCGCCAGAGAGAGGAGGGGCCAATAGACCCTCATTAGCATAGAAGAGACTGAGGATTGTCATTATATTATCACCCAACCCCCCGCTCTATTCACTTACTTCCAGAACGCTTCCGTGGCACTAAACTTCGACCCGTTACTTGATGTGTTCTGAAAAAAAAATACCACACATGACACACGGAACACACACAGGACACATGGAACACACACAGGACACATGACACACGGAACACACACAGGACACATGGAACACACACAGGATACACGGAACACATGGAACACACACAGGACACATGACACACGGAACACACACGACACATGGAACACACACAGGACACACGGAACACACACATGACACATGGAACACACACATGACACACGGAACACATGGAACACACACAGGACACATGACACACGGAACACACACATGACACATGGAACACACACATGACACACGGAACACACACATGACACATGACACACGGAACACACACAGGACACACGGAACACACACATGACACACGGAACACACACATGACACACGGATAACACACACAGGACAAATGACACATGGAACACACACATGACACACGGAAAACACACACAGGACACATGACACACGGAACACACACACAGGACACATGACACACGGAACACACACACAGGACACATGACACACGGAACACACACAGGACACATGACACACAACACACACAGGACACATGACACACGGAACACACACAGGACACATGACACACGGAAAACACACACAGGACACATCACACACGAAACACACACACAGGACACATGACACACTGACACACACAGGACACATGACACACGGAACACACACAGGACATATGACACACGGAAAACACACACAGGACAAATGACACACGGAAAACACACACAGGACAAATGACACACGGAAAACACACACAGGACACATCACACACGGAACACACACAGGACACATGACACACGGAACACACACAGGACACATGACACACGGAGCACACACAGGACACATGAAACACACACAGGACACATGACACATGAAACACACACAGGACACATGACACACGGAAAACACACACAGGTCACATGACACATGGAGCACACACATGACACACGGAGTACACCCAGAGGACACATGACACACGGAACACACACACATGACACACGGAACACACACACATGACACACGGAACACACACATGGCACACAGAGCACACACAGGACACACGGAGCACACACAGGACACATGACACATGGAACACACACTGGACACATGACACAAGGAACACACACAGGACACATGACACACGGAACACACACAGGACACATGACACATGGAAAACACACACGAAAGATGACACACAGAAAACACAACAGATGACACACAGGGCACAGGACACACGAAACACACGAGAGATAATGCACGGGCAACATGAGACAGATGACACACAGGACACACAACAGATGACACACGGGACAGATGGAACGCGACAGATAACACACGGGACACATGACAGATGGCACACAGAGCACGACACTTGGGACACATAACATAGGACACACGGAACACACGAGAGGTGACACGGACACATGACACATGGAACACATGAGAGATGACACACGGGACAGATGACACACGGGACACACAAGAAATGACACATGGAACACATGACAGATGGCACACAGAGCACATGACGCACAGGACACACAACAGATGGCACATGAGACACACGACAGATGGAACACGGGACACACACGACAGATGGAACACGGGACACACGACAGATGGAACACGGGACACACGACAGATGGCACACGGGACACACGACAGATGGAACACGGGACACACGACAGATGGCACACGGGACACACGACAGATGGAACACGGGACACACGACAGATGCCACACGGGACACACGACAGATGCCACACGGGACACACGACAGATGGCACACAGGACACACGACATATGGCACACGGGACACACGACAGATGGAACACGGGACACATGACAGATGGAACACGGGACACATGACAGATGGAACACGGGACACACGACAGATGGAACACGGGACACACGACAGATGGCACACAGGACACACGACAGATGGCACACAGGACACACGACAGATGGAACACGGGACACACGACAGATGGCACACGGGACACACGACAGATGGAACACGGGACACACGACAGATGCCACACGGGACACACGACAGATGCCACACGGGACACACGACAGATGGCACACAGGACACACGACATATGGCACACGGGACACACGACAGATGGAACACGGGACACATGACAGATGGAACACGGGACACATGACAGATGGAACACGGGACACACGACAGATGGAACACGGGACACACGACAGATGGCACACAGGACACACGACAGATGGCACACAGGACACACGACAGATGGAACACGGGACACACGACAGATGCCACACGGGACACACGACAGATGGAACACGGGACACATGACAGATGGCACACGGGACACACGACAGATGGCACACAGGACACACGACAGATGGAACACGGGACACACGACAGATGGCACACGGGACACACGTCAGATGGCACACAGGACACACGACAGATGGAACACGGGACACACGACAGATGGAACACGGGACACACGACAGATGGCACACGGGACACACGACAGATGGAACACGGGACACACGACAGATGGAACACGGGACACACGACAGATGCCACACGGGACACACGACAGATGGCACACAGGACACACGACAGATGGAACACGGGACACACAACAGATGGAACACGGGACACACGACAGATGCCACACGGGACACGCGACAGATGGAACACGGGACACACGACAGATGGAACACGGGACACATCCCAAATTGCTCATACAGACGGGGGCAGGATCTTACCGCACATAACTGGATGTACTTGGGGGCCTGGCAGGACCAGGGGAGGGGGTTCTGGAAGGACCGGCCCAGGTAATAGAAGGTCCAGGCAATGATGACATTATAATAGAGAGAGACCAGAGAGGAGACCAGGAGCATCCCAATCCCAATACCTGAGGAGAACAATGGGGAAACGATCGATCATTGCCGGTCCTCTGATTACATGAAATCCAAATTCCACCCACATCCCAGAATTCAGAGCAAGAAGAACAAGACATGACTGGTCCTATAAAGGACCTCACCATGGTATGTCAGACATGACTGGTCCTATAAAGGACCTCACCGTGGTATGTCAGACATGACTGGTTCTAGGAGGACCACACCATTGTATGTCAGACATGACTGGTCCTATAAAGGACCTCACCATGGTATGTCAGACATGACTGGTTCTATGAGGACCACACCATTGTATGTCAGACATGACTGGTCCTAGGAGGACCTCACCATTATATGTCAGACATGACTGGTCCTAGGAGGACCTCACCATTGTATGTCAGACATGACTGGTCCTATAAAGGACCTCACCATGGTATGTCAGACATGACTGGTCCTATGAGGACCACACCATTGTATGTCAGACATGACTGGTCCTATAAAGGACCACACCATTGTATGTCAGACATGACTGGTCCTAGGAGGACCTCACCATTATATGTCAGACATGACTGGTCCTATAAAGGACCTCACCATTATATGTCAGACATGACTGGTCCTATAAAGGACCTCACCATGGTATGTCAGACATGACTGGTCCTAGGAGGACCTCACCATTATATGTCAGACATGACTGGTCCTATAAAGCACCTCACCATTATATGTCAGACATGACTGGTCCTATAAAGGACCTCACCATGGTATGTCAGACATGACTGGTCCTATGAGGACCACACCATTGTATGTCAGACATGACTGGTCCTATAAAGGACCACACCATTGTATGTCAGACATGACTGGTCCTATAAAGGACCTCACCATTATATGTCAGACATGACTGGTCCTATGAGGACCTCACCATTGTATGTCAGACATGACTGGTCCTAGGAGGACCACACCATTGTATGTCAGACATGACTGGTCCTATGAGGACCTCACCATTGTATATCAGACATGACTGGTCCTAGGAGGGCCGTACCATTGTATGTCAGACATGATTGGTCCTAGGAGGGCCGTACCTTTGTATATAAAGCAGGCCATTGACTTCTATGCAGAGCCCTAAGAATCCTGGGAGTTGTACTTTTGGACGGCAGCCATACAATGAGATAAATGGACTCCTTACACTACAGATCCCAATAGGCACTGTGCAGTAGGAGGAGTGGAGACCGGATTTTTATTAAACTGCCTGGAAAAGCTCTTCCTCTTTGGCACTGAGGGAGGGAGAGAGAGAGAGCGCACCTATGTCTGGATATTCACCTGAGCCTCAGACTGGGAGGGAGGACACATGGGGGCAGTGGGGCACCAACCACATCACAGCACCTGCACCTCCGACACAAGGAGACTGGAGGATCCACTCACCCTCTGCTTCCCACCGCTGATCACCCGAGGCCTTCAGAGAGAGATTGAGGGGGGCCTCACCTTCTACAGCGACTGGTGAGAGGGCTATTCACCCATTACTGACACAGCTAGCAGGGACTGAGCCACTCACACCAAGTGTTCCCAATCCATACCGCACCCTCTACTGCACTTATTCCAAACACAGACTGCACCCTTACCAACCCTATACCGCATTATACCAAACCTTTACCACATCTACCTTGCACCTGTGCCAAGACTATACACTATCTATACTGCACATGTACTGCATGCAGGTTACCTGGGACTGTCTCTAAATGCACTGACACTCTTAAAGAGCCCCAACAATAGCCGGCAGAAGAAAATCTCAGAGGAATGCCCCTATATTAATAATTCTTCTGCAAGCCTTCTTTGTTCCCCTACCCCCTCCCCTACCATCCTCCTTTTCTTTTGGTCAGCTCATACCCGGTCAGTCTAGGACTGGCATTGCCACCATAAATGTGATCTGGCAGTATAGTTCCAGCACTCGGCAGATTACTACTACTACTCCTCACTGCTGCACTGGCAGGCCTTGTTACGGTTTATGCTGATCTGGATGCCAAATGTCGTCTCAAGCCAAATGCTTTCTGGTAATCCCTATGTATGCGGAATTGTGTTATTACATTGTTATGAATTCCATTCTTACCTAGTTACCAACCATATTGGGTGACAATTTATTAGGTTTGCCTTTACTCCCTGGTTTGGTGTTTTCTTGATCATGCATTACTACTGGGTACTAAGTATGACCTTCAGTGATTTCCTACTGGGTACTAAGTATGACCTTCAGTGATTTCCTACTGGGTACTAAGTATGACCTTCAGTGATTTCCTACTGGGTACTAAGTATGACCTTCAGTGATTTCTTACTGGGTACTAAGTATGACCTTCAGTGATTTCCTACTGGGTAATAAGTATGACCTTCAGTGATTTCCTACTGGGTACTAAGTATGACCTTCAGTGATTTCCTACTGGGTACTAAGTATGACCTTCAGTGATTTCTTACTGGGTACTAAGTATGACCTACAGTGATTTCCTACTGGGTAATAAGTATGACCTTCAGTGATTTCCTACTGGGTACTAAGTATGACCTTCAGTGATTTCCTACTGGGTACTAAGTATGACCTTCAGTGATTTCCTACTGGGTACTAAGTATGACCTTCAGTGATTTCTTACTGGGTACTAAGTATGACCTTCAGTGATTTCCTACTGGGTAATAAGTATGACCTTCAGTGATTTCCTGTGACATTGTATGGTTGTACCCCCAGCCTGGTGTGTCAGAGGAGCTGAGGTTCTGGAGAAGATCAAGGCAAAGAACAGAGGACCCCCTGCCCCATGTACAGAATATGTAAAGGGTTCAGCTCCACCTTTACACAGCGCTTTATCTTCAGGGTGGAGCTCTTAGTTCAGCTCCATTTTCTAACACATTACCTTTCAGGATCGGGCAGCACTTCCAGACAGTGATGGGACCCGCGGCCCCATACTGGCCTAGACTCAGCTCCATCAGGAAGAGGGGGAGGCCAGTGAAGAAGAGCATGATGGAGTAGGGTATGAGGAAGGCTCCTGAGAGAGGAAAAAAAAAACAACATTCACCATCAGATATAATCCAACCAATTGAGCATATACAACATAACAATCTCATTCTGGATTCTGCTAAGCTCGGTTTGACGGGAGTCACTTTGGTTGGGGGGCCCGTGGAACCCAGCTGACCTTAGAGAGGTTGGTAAATATCTGTCTCAGCCCCCTAGGTCCCTCTTATGTGTAAGTCACCCCTGTGTCTATTAGGGGCACAGGGTGACTAAGAAAATGATGGCCAGATACTTAATGGACACTGAGACTGTGGTTTACATTACTTCAAATGGGACAGTAATATTTATCCACAATATCCCTCAAGAAGTCAAAGATGCATTAACTCCACTGTATCAGAAGGATGGAACATTGTTTGAGCTTTACCTAATAGACTATTGTAGGTAGGAGATGGACAGTCTGCTACTGGGGTCTCCTGCTAAGGTGTTCTGTGTTTATACGTAGGATAATGTGTAATGCACTTCATTTTATTCTTGTTGCCGGCAATCTGGTCATCCAGGCTGGTTTAAGTGCCAAGTTAATTAGCATGTTAATTATAACATTGTCTAGGTGTGGGTTCCCATTCACCTATTGTTTCTGTCAGATAGTTAGTTAATTAGCTCAGGTTAATTATGTTTCTGTATACAATTTCATCTGCATATGATAATGTAATCAGGCTCACCTGACATGGTGGGGTATATATTCTGTGCGAGGTTGTTCAATAAACGGTTCCAGATCTTATACAAGCTATACTCGGCTAGTCTTGTATGTAGGGTGGCTATAATATCTGATATCTATATTTAAGACTGAAGGAAGTGATAACGGAAGCACGCAAGCACATTGTGAGTCGGTTCCGTCACACTCTGGATATGGAGGATCACAGATCTGGCTTTAAATGACAAGGAGAAGACTCTTCACCCATGGACCCTCTACACATGAATCCCTCCCGGCCAGTCCTGTGATTCACATGGCCAGGAAGACCACGCCTCCTTTCTCATAACCTCCCTTTGCATTGTCCTCCTTCCCCAGGGATGAAATATGTCCCCCTTCCCCAGTGATGATATGTATACATTCTCCCGAGGTAATGATATGTTTATTACCCCCTCCCCCAGTGATGATATGTATATGTCCCCTTCCCCAGTGATGATATGTACTAACCTCAGGACATGCATGTGGGACTCTACAGGTCTTTATATGAGCTAGTTATGGAGAACAAGTAACCCTCGGCTACTGTGAATGGCTGTATTCCTAGATATGCCCTGGACCAGCCTGGACATATGTCCGAGAAGAGCCAGTCTCCATCCCTATCTATTCCTGAGGACAGCCAGTCTCCATCCCCATCTATTCCTGAGGACAGCCAGTCTCCGTCCCCATCTATTCCTAAGGACAGCCAGTCTCCGTCCCCATCTATTCCTAAGGACAGCCAGTCTCCGTCCCCATCTATTCCTGAGGAGAGCCAGTCTCCGTCCCCATCTATTCCTGAGGACAGCCAGTCTCCGTCCCCATCTATTCCTGAGGACAGCCAGTCTCCGTCCCCATCTATTCCTGAGGAGAGCCAGTCTCCGTCCCCATCTATTCCTGAGGAGAGCCAGTCTCCGTCCCCATCTATTCCTGAGGAGAGCCAGTCTCCGTCCCCATCGATTCCTGAGGACAGCCAGTCTCCGTCCCCATCTATTCCTGAGGACAGCCAGTCTCCGTCCCCATCTATTCCTGAGGACAGCCAGTCTCCATCCCCATCTATTCCTGAGGACAGATAGTCTCCGTCCCATCTATTCCTGAGGACAGCCAGCCTCCATCCCCATCTATTCCTGAAGAAAGCCAGTCTCCATCCCCATCTATTCCTGAGGACAGCCAGTCTCCATTCCCATCTACTCCTGAGGAGAGCCAGTCTCCATCCCCATCTACTCCTGAGGAGAGCCAGTCTCCGTCCCCATCTATTCCTGAGGAAAGCCAGTCTCCGTCCCCATCTATTCCTGAGGACAGCCAGTCTCCATCCCCATCTATTCCTGAGGAGAGCCAGTCTCCATCCCCATCTATTCCTAAGAACAGCCAGTCTCCATCCCCATCTACTCCTGAGGAGAGCCAGTCTCCATCCCTATCTATTCCTAAGGACAGCTAGTCTCCATCCCCATCTACTCCTGAGGAGAGCCAGTCTCCATCCCCATCTATTCCTGAGGAGAGCCAGTCTCCATCCTCATCTATTCCTAAGGACAGCCAGTCTCCATCCCCATCTACTCCTGAGGAGAGCCAGTCTCCGTCCCCATCTATTCCTGAGGACAGCCAGTCTCCGTCCCCATCTATTCCTAAGGACAGCCAGTCTCCGTCCCCATCTATTCCTGAGGAGAGCCAGTCTCCGTCCCCATCTATTCCTGAGGAGAGCCAGTCTCCGTCCCCATCTATTCCTGAGGAAAGCCAGTCTCCGTCCCCATCTATTCCTGAGGAGAGCCAGTCTCCGTTCCCATCTATTCCTGAGGAGAGCCAGTCTCCATCCCTATCTATTCCTGAGGACAGCCAGTCTCCATCCCCATCTATTCCTAAGGACAGCCAGTCTCCATCCCCATCTACTCCTAAGGACAGCCAGTCTCCATCCCCATCTACTCCTGAGGAGAGCCAGTCTCCATCCCTATCTATTCCTAAGGACAGCCAGTCTCCATCCCCATCTATTCCTGAGGACAGCCAGTCTCCGTCCCCATCTATTCCTGAGGACAGCCAGTCTCCGTCCCCATCTATTCCTAAGGACAGCCAGTCTCCGTCCCCATCTATTCCTGAGGAGAGCCAGTCTCCGTCCCCATCTATTCCTGAGGAGAGCCAGTCTCCGTCCCCATCTATTCCTGAGGAGAGCCAGTCTCCATCCCCATCTACTCCTGAGGAGAGCCAGTCTCCATCCCTATCTATTCCTGAGGACAGCCAATCTCCATCCCCATCTATTCCTAAGGACAGCCAGTCTCCATCCCCATCTATTCCTAAGGACAGCCAGTCTCCATCCCCATCTACTCCTGAGGAGAGCCAGTCTCCATCCCTATCTATTCCTAAGGACAGCCAGTCTCCATCCCCATCTACTCCTGAGGAGAGCCAGTCTCCATCCCTATCTATTCCTGAGGAGAGCCAGTCTCCATCCCTATCTATTCCAAAGGACAGCCAGTCTCCATCCCCATCTACTCCTGAGGAGAGCCAGTCTCCATCCCTATCTATTCCTGAGGACAGCCAGCCTCCATCCCCATCTATTCCTGAGGACAGACAATCTCGGTCCCCATCTATTCCCGAGGAGAGCCAGTCTTTGTCCCCATCTATTCCTGAGGAGAGACAGTCTCCGTCCCCATCTATTCCTGAGGAGAGCCAGCCTCCATCCCCATCTATTCCTGAGGACAGCCAGTCTCCATCCCCATCTATTCCTGAGGACAGCCAGTCTCCGTCCCCATCTATTCCTGAGGACAGACAGTCTCCATCCCCATCTATTCCTGAGGACAGACAGACAGTCTCCATCCCCATCTATTCCTGAGGACAGCCAGTCTTCATCCCCATCTATTCCTGAGGACAGACAGTCTCCATCCCCATCTATTTCTGAGGACAGAGTCTCCATCCCCATCTCTTCCTGAGGACAGACAATCTCCGTCCCCATCTATTCCTGAGGAGAGCCAGTCTTTGTCCCCATCTATTCCTGAGGACAGACAGTCTCCTTCCCCATCAATTCCTGAGGACACCCAGTCTCCGTCCCCATCTATTCCTGAGGACAGCCAGTCTCCGTCCCCATCTATTCCTGAGGAGAGCCAGTCTCCGTCCCCATCTATTCCTGAGGAGAGCCAGTCTCTATCCCCATCTATTCCAGAGGAGAGCCAGTCTCCATCCCCATCTATTCCTTGGGACAGACAGTCTCCATCCCCCATCTATTCCCAGTCTCCGTCCCCATCTATTCCTGAGGACAGACAGTCTACATCCCCATCTATTCCTGAGGACAGCCAGTCTCCATCCCCATCTATTCCTGAGGACAGACAGTCTACATCCCCATCTATTCCTGAGGACAGACAGTCTCTATCCCCATCTATTCCTGAGGACAGACAGTCTCTATCCCCATCTATTCCTGGGGACAGACAGTCTCCATCCCCCATCTATTCCTGGGGACAGATAGTCTCCATCCCCCATCTATTCCTGAGGACAGACAGTCTCCATCCCCCATCTATTCCTGAGGACAGACAGTCTCCATTCCGATCTATTCCTGAGGACAGACAAACTCCATCCCCATCTATTCCTGAGGACAGCCAGTCTCCGTCCCCATCTATTCCTGAGGACAGCCAGTCTCCATCCCCATCTATTCCTGAGGACAGCCAGTCTCCATCCCCATCTATTCCTGAGGACAGACAGTCTCCGTCCCCATCTATTCCTGAGGACAGCCAGTCTTCGTCCCCATCTATTCCTGAGGACAGACAGTCTCCATCCCCATCTATTTCTGAGGACAGACAGTCTCCATCCCCATCTCTTCCTGAGGACAGACAATCTCCGTCCCCATCTATTCCTGAGCAGAGACAGTCTCCGTCCCCATCTATTCCTGAGGAGAGCCAGCCTCCATCCCCATCTATTCCTGAGGACAGCCAGTCTCCATCCCCATCTATTCCTGAGGACAGCCAGTCTCCGTCCCCATCTATTCCTGAGGACAGACAGTCTCCGTCCCCATCTATTCCTGAGGACAGACAGTCTCCATCCCCATCTATTCCTGAGGACAGACAGTCTCCGTCCCCATCTATTCCTGAGGACAGCCAGTCTTCGTCCCCATCTATTCCTGAGGACAGACAGTCTCCATCCCCATCAATTTCTGAAGACAGACAGTCTCCATCCCCATCTCTTCCTGAGGACAGGCAATCTCCGTCCCCATCTATTCCTGAGGAGAGCCAGTCTTTGTCCCCATCTATTCCTGAGGACAGACAGTCTCCTTCCCCATCAATTCCTGAGGACACCCAGTCTCCGTCCCCATCTATTCCTGAGGACAGCCAGTCTCCGTCCCCATCTATTCCTGAGGAGAGCCAGTCTCCGTCCCCATCTATTCCTGAGGACAGACAGTCTCCATTCCCATCTATTCCTGAGGACAGACAGTCTCCATCCCATCTATTCCTGAGGACAGACAGTCTCCATCCCATCTATTCCTGAGGAGAGCCAGTCTCCGTCCCCATCTATTCCTGAGGAGAGCCAGTCTCTATCCCCATCTATTCCTGAGGAGAGCCAGTCTCCATCCCCATCTACTCCTGAGGACAGACAGTCTACATCCCCATCTATTCCTGAGGACAGACAGTCTACATCCCCATCTATTCCTGAGGACAGCCAGTCTCCATCCCCATCTATTCCTGAGGACAGACAGTCTACATCCCCATCTATTCCTGAGGACAGACAGTCTCTATCCCCATCTATTCCTGAGGACAGACAGTCTCTATCCCCATCTATTCCTGGGGACAGACAGTCTCCATCCCCCATCTATTCCTGAGGACAGCCAGTCTCCATCCCCATCTATTCCTGAGGACAGACAGTCTCCGTCCCCATCTATTCCTGAGGACAGCCAGTCTCTATCCCCATCTATTCCTGAGGACAGACAGTCTCCATCCCCATCTATTTCTGAGGACAGACAGTCTCCATCCCCATCTCTTCCTGAGGACAGACAATCTCCGTCCCCATCTATTCCTGAGGAGAGCCAGTCTTTGTCCCCATGTATTCCTGAGGAGAGACAGTCTCTGTCCCCATCTATTCCTGAGGAGAGCCAGCCTCCATCCCCATCTATTCCTGAGGAGAGCCAGTCTCCATCCCCATCTATTCCTGAGGACAGACAGTCTCCGTCTCCATCTATTCCTGAGGACAGACAGTCTCCGTCCCCATCTATTCCTGAGGACAGACAGTCTCCATCCCCATCTATTCCTGAGGACAGACAGTCTCCGTCCCCATCTATTCCTGAGGACAGCCAGTCTTCGTCCCCATCTATTCCTGAGGACAGACAGTCTCCATCCCCATCTATTTCTGAGGACAGACAGTCTCCATCCCCATCTCTTCCTGAGGACAGACAGTCTCCATCCCTATCTATTCCTGAGGAGAGCCAGTCTTTGTCCCCATCTATTCCTGAGGAGAGACAGTCTCCGTCCCCATCTATTCCTGAGGACAGCCAGTCTCCGTCCCCATCTATTCCTGAGGACAGACAATCTCCATCCCCATCTATTGCTGAGGAGAGCCAGTCTCCATCCCCATCTATTCCTGAGGACAGCCAGTCTTCGTCCCCATCTATTCCTGAGGACAGACAGTCTCCTTCCCCATCTATTCCTGAGGACAGACAGTCTCCATCCCCCATCTATTCCTGAGGACAGACAGTCTCCGTCCCCATCTATTCCTGAGGAGAGCCAGTCTCCATCCTCATCTATTCCTGAGGACAGACAGTCTCCTTCCCCAACAATTCCTGAGGACACCCAGTCTCCGTCCCCATCTATTCCTGAGGACAGCCAGTCTCCGTCCCCATCTATTCCTGAGGACAGCCAGTCTCCGTCCCCATCTATTCCTAAAGGAGAGCCAGTCTCCATCCCCATCTATTCCTGAGGACAGACAGTCTACATCCCCATCTATTACTGAGGACACCCAGTCTCCGTCCCCATCTATTCCTGAGGACAGACAGTCTACATCCCCATCTATTCCTGAGGACAGCCAGTCTCCATCCCCATCTATTCCTGAGGACAGACAGTCTACATCCCCATCTATTCCTGAGGACAGACAATCTCTATCCCCATCTATTCCTGAGGACAGACAATCTCCGTCCCCATCTATTCCTGGGGACAGACAGTCTCCATCCCCCATCTATTCCTGGGGACAGATAGTCTCCATCCCCCATCTATTCCTGAGGACAGACAGTCTCCATCCCCCATCTATTCCTGAGGACAGACAGTCTCCATTCCCATCTATTCCTGAGGACAGACAAACTCCATCCCCATCTATTCCTGAGGACAGCCAGTCTCCGTCCCCATCTATTCCTGAGGACAGCCAGTCTCCATCCCCATCTATTCCTGAGGACAGCCAGTCTCCATCCCCATCTATTCCTGAGGACAGACAGTCTCCGTCCCCAGCTATTCCTGAGGAGAGCCAGTCTCCGTCCCCATTTATTCCTGAGGAGAGCCAGTCTTCGTCCCCATTTATTCCTGAGGACAGACAGTCTACATCCCCATCTATTACTGAGGACACCCAGTCTCCGTCCCCATCTATTCCTGAGGACAGACAGTCTACATCCCCATCTATTCCTGAGGACAGCCAGTCTCCGTCCCCATCTATTCCTGAGGACAGCCAGTCTCCATCCCCAGCTATTCCTGAGGACAGCCAGTCTCCATCCCCATCTATTCCTGAGGACAGCCAGTCTCTATCCCCATCTATTTCTGAGGACAGACAGTCTCCGTCCCCATCTATTTCTGAGGACAGACAGTCTCCGTCCCCATCTGTTCCTGAGGACAGACAGTCTCCATCCCCATCTATTTCTGATAAGAGATGGCCTTCATTATGAATATTGCTGAGTAGAGTAATAGTGACTCAGAATGTGAGGCTGACACCATGTAGAATGTAAACCTGTTCTGGGCAGAGTGATCTAGCGATGTTGTCACCGGTCTGACATGTCGATCAGTCAGGTTTCACTGCAGTCTACCTGCTAATTATGTATTGGGCGTGGAGAGGAAATCAGATGAATAAACACAATTATCCTCGGTTCATTATCCCGGGACACACAGTGACCTTCCAATCTCAGTGTTCACTATAAATATAGAACCTAACCCGAGACACACTATGACTTCCCTCCTCCCAGTGTTCTTTATTGATATATAAACTGACAATGGTGGAGGACCTCAGTTATGGGGGATGGAGGAGATCAGTTATGGGGGGGATGGAGGACCTCAGCTATGGGGGGGGGGAGATGGATCACCTCAGCTATGTGGGGATGGAGGACCTCAGCTATGGGTAGATGGGGAAAAAAATCAAGGACCTCAGCTATGGTGGGGGGGGGGGGGGGGTGAATCAAGGACCTCAGCTTTAAAAATGGGGAAAGAGGACCTCAGCTATGAAGGGGGATGGAGGACCTCAGCTTGGGGGGGGGAACCTTAGCTTTGGGGGAGGGAGGGATTGGGTACCTCAGCTATGGGGGGGGGGGAATGGAGGACCTCAGTTATGGGGGTGGGTGAAGGACCTAAGTTATGGGGGGGGGGGAGTGGTGGAGGAAATCAGCTATGGTGGGGTAGAGGACCTCAGCTTTGGGGGGGGGGTGGAGGGCCAAATATTTGGGGGGGGGGTGGAGGATCTCAGCTATGGGGGGATGAAGGACCTCAGTTATGGTGGGGGGGGGGTGAATCAAGGACCTCAGCTATGGGGGGATGAAGGACCTCAGTTATGGGCGGTGGAGAAGCTCAGTTATGGGGAATGGAGGACCTCAGTCATGTGGGTATGAAAGACCTCATTTATTGTGGGGGTGAAGGACCTCAGTTATCCCCGCGTGTGTCACCGGTGGCTCCGATGTCCTCCAGTCACTCGCGATCTCCCGGTGGAGAGGGAGGAAGGCAGGCGGCTGATGTAATCACAACCAACTGTCATTCTCCCTGATGTAACTGCAGACATCATACCATCCTGCTATGTAGGATCGTATGTCTCTGTGGTTACATCACTAGCCACACCCCCCACAGTTAGAATCACGCCCCTAGGGATACATTTAACCCCTTGATCACCAATAAAATAAACCCCTTCCCTACCAGTGTCATTAGTACAGTGACAGTGCATATGTATAGCACTGATTACTGTAGTAATGTCACTGGTACCCCCAAAAGTGTCAAAAATGTCAGTCAAGGGTCCAATCTGTCCGCCGCAAAGTCGCAGTACCACAAAAAAAAAGAAAAAACGCAGATCGCCGCCATTACTAGTTAAAAAAAAAAAATATAAAAATGACAGAAATCTTTCCCTTCGTTAGTAAACGCAAAAACTTTTGCGCCAACCAATCAAAATACGCTTAATGCGATTTTTTCTTACCAAAAATATGTAGCAGAAAACAAATTACAAATACATTTTTTTTTTGGGTATTTCATGTAAGATGTGAAAAATATTGTTATTTTTTCAAAATTGTCGCTATTTTTTTGTTTATAGCGCAAAAAATAAAAATCGCACAGGTGATCAAATACCACCAAAAGAAAGCTCTGTTTATGGGAAAAAAAGGACGTCAAATTCATTTGGGTACAGCGTCGCACGACCGCGCAATTGCCTGCTAAAGTCACGCAGTGCCGAATCGCAAAATACCCCCTGGTCTTTGAGCAGCCAAATCCTCCGGGGCTTAAGTGGTTAAAGTTCAAGTTAGGCGTAGATCCAAGGACCAACTGGTAACAAGGAACTGTAATGTGCCGATCTAGATAGATTCACATAGGAGATCCAGTGGGATCTCAGAAGATAGATTCACATAGGAGATCCAGTGGGATCTCAGAAGATAGATTCACATAGGAGATCCAGTGGGATCTCAGAAGATAGATTCACATAGGAGATCCAGTGGGATCTCAGAAGATAGATTCACATAGGAGATCCAGTGGGATCTCAGAAGATAGATTCACATAGGAGATCCAGTGGGATCTCAGAAGATAGATTCACATAGGAGATCCAGTGGGATCTCAGAAGATAGATTCACATAGGAGATCCAGTGGGATCTCAGAAGATAGATTCACATAGGAGATCCAGTGGGATCTCAGAAGATAGATTCACATAGGAGATCCAGTGGGATCTCAGAAGATAGGTTCACATAGGAGATCCAGTGGGATCTCAGAAGATAGATTCACATAGGAGATCCGGCTGGATCTCAGAAGATAGATTCACATAGGAGATCCAGTGGGATCTCAGAAGATAGATTCACATAGGAGATCCAGTGGGATCTGAGAAGATAGATTCACATAGGAGATCCAGTGGGATCTGAGAAGATAGATTCACATAGGAGATCCAGTGGGATCTGAGAAGATAGATTCACATAGGAGATCCAGTGGGATCTCAGAAGATAGATTCACATAGGAGATCCAGTGGGATCTGAGAAGATAGATTCACATAGGAGATCCAGTGGGATCTGAGAAGATAGATTCACATAGGAGATCCAGTGGGATCTGAGAAGATAGATTCACATAGGAGATCCAGTGGGATCTCAGAAGATAGATTCACATAGGAGATCCAGTGGGATCTGAGAAGATAGATTCACATAGGAGATCCAGTGGGATCTGAGAAGATAGATTCACATAGGAGATCCAGTGGGATCTCAGAAGATAGATTCACATAGGAGATCCAGTGGGATCTCAGAAGATAGATTCACATAGGAGATCCAGTGGGATCTCAGAAGATAGATTCACATAGGAGATCCAGTGGGATCTGAGAAGATAGATTCACATAGGAGATCCAGTGGGATCTCAGAAGATAGATTCACATAGGAGATCCAGTGGGATCTCAGAAGATAGATTCACATAGGAGATCCAGTGGGATCTGAGAAGATAGATTCACATAGGAGATCCAGTGGGATCTCAGAAGATAGATTCACATAGGAGATCCTGTGGGATCTCAGAAGATAGATTCACATAGGAGATCCAGTGGGATCTCAGAAGATAGATTCACATAGGAGATCCAGTGGGATCTCAGAAGATAGATTCACATAGGAGATCCAGTGGGATCTCAGAAGATAGATTCACATAGGAGATCCAGTGGGATCTCAGAAGATAGATTCACATAGGAGATCCAGCGGGATCTCAGAAGATAGATTCACATAGGAGATCCAGGGGGATCTCAGAAGATAGATTCACATAGGAGATCCAGTGGGATCTCAGAAGATAGATTCACATAGGAGATCCAGGGGGATCTCAGAAGATAGATTCACATAGGAGATCCAGTGGGATCTCAGAAGATAGATTCACATAGGAGATCCAGTGGGATCTCAGAAGATAGATTCACATAGGAGATCCAGTGGGATCTCAGAAGATAGATTCACATAGGAGATCCAGTGGGATCTCAGAAGATAGGTTCACATAGGAGATCCAGTGGGATCTCAGAAGATAGATTCACATAGGAGATCCAGTGGGATCTCAGAAGATAGGTTCACATAGGAGATCCAGTGGGATCTCAGAAGATAGATTCACATAGGAGATCCGGCTGGATCTCAGAAGATAGATTCACATAGGAGATCCGGCTGGATCTCAGAAGATAGATTCACATAGGAGATCCAGTGGGATCTCAGAAGATATAGAGTAACCAGTACAGAGTGGCGACTTGATATTGTTGGCCCTGTGTGGTCCAATAGAAAGTCCGCACTGATCCTGTGGTAACAGGAATTTATGTATTGCATGAATAAACCTTATCAGAGCTTCTAGCCGGAGAATCCTGGCCATATACGAGAGGCCGTGACCAGGGCCGTCTTTACCACAGGGCAAAAGGGGGAGCTGCCCTGGGCCCAGTCATTGTTGTGGGGCCCAATGCAGCTGCCCCTTGAGCCCGCACTGCCTGCAAATAGGTAATGAGTGGATTTTGGAGGGCCCAAGAAAATATTTGCCCAGGGTCCAATCAATATTAAAGATGGCCCTAGGGCCCGTGACCCTCCCAGCCTAAGATGGCGTGGATCCCGATCCGTGCCGCTGCCTTCTGTGCCACACTAGACAAGTTTATTATATATTTGTAAAACCGGATGTAGCTCTAGCTGCCTTCCCTCCTATTGGTCCCCTGTGTTTTATTCACCACGCATATTATAGAGAAGAACCACTCTGATTCATAAAGGTCCTGAGGAAGCTCATGACGAAACGCGTAGACCAGTTAATCGAGCCCAAGTAGTAATGATTTATCATTTATGAGACTACATGCTGTTGGCTTTGTTTTTTCTTTGGTGTCCTGTATAGTTTTTTGTCTCTTTACCTCATTTTATAATGTAATCAATAAAGATTGTATTTTTCTGGTAGATTTTGAGTCCTGCATCTCATTATGTACCTTTTGAAGTCCCCCCCCCCACCCCCCCAGGGGTATGTTTGGTTGTATTTTTTTTTCGGAATTATTTGGATGACGGCACTCATTGGTCAGTTCACTTTCATTTTCAGAGGAAATTATTTCATTCTATGTCTGCAATTATTCTCCGAGTCACAACCCCCCTCCCCATGAATCAGCGAAGGGGGCTGGACAATCTCGGGGGGGGGGGAGAAGGGGGTGGAGACTGGGGCAGACACTCCCTCCTGTGATGTCATTGAGCAGCAGCAGGGTTCCCTCCCCCTCACAGCCTGGTTTGAAGTTTCAGCTGGTGTGGGGGGATGAGAGAGGTGTGATATGATTGGCTGGCTGTGCCCTCACCTCCCCCGTTCCTGTAGCAGAGGTAGGGGAACCTCCAGACATTGCCCAATCCTACGCAGTACCCAATACAGGAGAGCAGGAACTCATATTTCCCCCCCCAGGTCTCACGGGGGGCGGGGCCTGCAGGCAGGGTGGTCGATGATGACGAAGGGGTGCTGGCATTGGGTTGGAGGTCGGATCCCGGAGCAGCCGATATCCCCTGAAAGAAAGAAAATAACATTCCAATATATGGACATCCGGCATCATCCAACCCTTTCCACCTCAGCCTAAATGCTCCTGGCCTGACCTTTTCCTTTCTCTGATTTCAGCTCTTCCAATCATGGAGGTTCAGCATCACATATGGGTGTTACCTATGTAAATAAAGTATGCCACTCCAAACCATTGTGATATTTGCATAACTCCTCCCACTACTGGCATCAGGGGTGAAGGCTCCATGAGGAGTACTGAGGTGGGGGCTGGGATGCTTTTAGGAAGCTATATACTGCCCCCCCCTGCTGGCCCCTCCCACCAGCCATGAACTGCTTGCATTGCATAAGAAAGCACAGAGACCCAATGATGACTTTCTCTCTCCTATGTTGGCGGTCTCTCTCTCTCCTATGTTGGCGGTCTCTCTCTCTCTCTCTTGTGTTGGCGGTCTCTCTCTCTCTCTCCTATGTTGTCGGTCCTCTCTCTCTCCTATTGTTGGCGGTCTCTCTCTCTCTCCTATGTTGGCGGTCTCTCTATGTTGGCCGTCTCTCTCTCTTGTGTTGGCGGTCTCTCTCTCCTATGTTGTCGGTCTCTCTCTCTCCTATGTTGACGGTCTCTCTCTCTCTCCTATGTTGACGGTCTCTCTCCTATGTTGGCGGTCTCTCTCTCTCTCCTATGTTGGCGGTCTCTCTCTCTCCTATGTGGCGGTCTCTCTCTCTCCTATGTTGGCCGTCTCTCTCTCTTGTGTTGGCGGTCTCTCTCTCCTATGTTGGCGGTCGCTCTCTCTCCTATGTTGACGGTCTCTCTCTCTCTCCTATGTTGACGGTCTCTCTCTCTCTCCTATGCTGGCAGTCTCTCTCTCTCTCCTATGTTGGCGGTCTCTCTCTCTCTCCTATGTTGGCGGTCTCTCTCTCTCTCCTCTCTCTCTCCTCTCTCTCTCTCCTCTCTCTCTCCCGTCTCTCTCTCCTCTCTCTCTCTCTCTCTCTCTCTCTCTCTCTCTCTCTCTCTCTCTCTCTCTCTCTCTCTCTCTCTCTCTCTCCTCTCCTTTCTCTCTCCTCTCCTCTCTCTGCTCTCTCTCCTCTCCTCTCCTCTCTCTCCTCTCTCGTCTCTCTCTCCCTCTCTCCTCTCCCCTCTCTCCTCTCTCTCTCTCTCTCTCCCTCTCCTCTCTCTCTCTCCTCTCTCTCTCCTCTCTCTCCTCTCTCTCTCTCTCTCCCCCCTCTCTCTCCTCTCTCTCTACTCTCTCTCTACTCTCTCTCTACTCTCTCTCTACTCTCTCTCTACTCTCTCTCTCTCCTATGTTGGCGGTCTCTCTCTCTCTCCTATGTTGGCAGTCTCTCTCTCTCTCCTATGTTGGCGGTCTCTCTCTCTCTCTCCTATGTTGGCGGTCTCTCTCTCTCTCCTATGTTGGCCGTCTCTCTCTCTTGTGTTGGCGGTCTCTCTCTCCTATGTTGGCGGTCTCTCTCTCTCCTATGTTGATGGTCTCTCTCTCTCCTATGCTGGCGGTCTCTCTCTCTCTCTCCTAT